>NC_069129.1:70968641-71269891 GCF_026914265.1 Mya arenaria | reverse complement strand
GAGCAGCTATTAAATAACTCTCAAGTCCAAAATCGTTTTTAAACAAACTATAGTTACTACATTTGCTGGAAGTTTCAAAAGTGCTTTACCAATTATGCAAAAATAAGTATGTGGGTTTTTATATACATTACAGGTCAGCCATTTGTGATTGGGAAACATATGTGAATCCCATATATTGTTAAGACCACATTTTATAAAAATATAACTGACATATGAAATCCAAAGAAAGGTATTTCTACGTAAGTTTACATCTGATACATACTTACTGAACATGATAATGCACATGGTGCTAATTTCGGGTACAATGGTGTCACAAGTTTCGCCCAATATGAAATAGGTCGGGACTCTATGTCTTTTGATAACGGTTTAACGCCTGTTTCACCGTAAACTATACAAGAAGCAGTGCTTGATTTAACACATAAAATGTGTTTAAATTTTTTAAGTAATACTCTTTCCAAAATTTTATTATTTTCGTATCCCCAACATTCGCAACCATATAAAAGTATAGGTTTAATCATTTTATTGAATACATATATTTCCATATCAATCGGAAGAGCTAAATGCATGCATTTGCTTAAAATGCAGTACATAGCCCTTAGTGCTTGTTTTGATATTTTAACCTTGTCTTTATAGAAAGAGCCACTATTACTAAATACTTATTCTTGATACTTAAAACTACCAACTATTTCCAATGGATTGCCTTTATAGGAAAATTTAAAATTACATTTTGTATTACTAAGTTTTTTTGTTTTAGTAGTATTGACAGAGGGTTTCCATTGGTCACAATATTGTACGTAAAGATTAATAGCGTTTTGTATGTCATCGGCTGTTTCAGATAGAATGACAGTGTCATAAACATACAAAAGTATAAATAATTTTAGATAGGCGACCAAATTATTATCTTATGGATGACTATTTAAACTAACGCCACTCAAAATAGTGATATTTTGGAAATATTGGTGCAGATTATTTAAAAAGTAAGAAAACAATAATGGCGATAAATGTTTGCCTTGACGAACATCCACGGAACACGGAAAGTAGTCTAAACTTTTTTATATATGAAACTCGTCCTGCATACAGTTCCACAATGATCGTCTCAGTATCATTTCCCCACTCGTCCAGCATTCAGTTCCACATTGATTTTCTCATGATCATTTGCCAACTCGTCAAGTATTCAGCTATCGCTTATCGTTGCAAAATGTATTTGTTGACTTCAAGATTCGGGAAAAGAATTATAAAACCAAGTTTGTTAGCCTAAGCAAATTTGTACCATCATAACAAAAGCGAGTATTGTAAATTGCGATTGTCTTACGTTTTTATGTGTGATAAAAGTGTTTCATTTCAAGCCTAGTCTTTCTCAAATGTTTAAGTAATTAAACAACATATTAATATGAATATAACAGTTCTCTTTCTCACTTATTTGCGCACTTCTGGGCCTTTCTATGATAGCTCAGGCCGGAACGTAAAACGTATCCTCTACCACAGCTACATTTATACATTTTCTCCCCTCGGTGGGATGACAGATGAATTCCAGATCTCGTCGAATGTGGTTTAAGCACCACAAAAGTCACAATTGATCTGGGCTTCTGTATATACCATTTTCAGATGGTTTAACAAATCCCCATCGGTGGCGAACGCTTTATCACAGTCGGTGCACTTGCACTGCATTTCCTCAACATGGGCACATCCCCTGAAATATGATTTAATAATTATTTAAGAGCATTCTTATCCTGTATTTGCAAATTCAAACATTTAAAATATTTCTTTACATTCAATTTACTATTTCATATGCTTACAATATCATAAAAGTAACGACTTCGAAATAAGGCAGAAACGGATAGTTTACCTGTGGCTTTTCGAGTGACTTTGGCTAAAGTACATAAGCCCGTAGCATCAGTATGGTGCTAAGCCTCTATGTTATCTTTATAGTGACACTCTTATTCAAAATCAATAAATACACATGTAAAACAAATATGAATTTTGAGTGATACACCCTTAACTACTAACTCAATAGTGCATTTATGGAACTTATTAATAACTATTAAAATATTATAACTGTGCATTTAATTGCTGAAAACGCAAAAATTATTAAATGATTTGTGAATGCAAAATGATTAACTGTGATTTACTACGGTCTCATAAGGTAGTAATACCATGCTTTCTGCACATTTCTTTTAAATTAAACTCGGTATCCTTAATAAGAACCATTGTTTTCGACATTTGTTCATCCGTTTTGGTATATTTAATTAATTGTATTAAATGTGTTAAATGTTATTTTGGAGTAATAGTGCATCTTGTAATGTAAACATAATGCGCCTTTGTTATTGTATGATTTCCCATAATGTCGGCGTAGCATATTCTGCAACAAAATAAACATTATGTAGTGCTTGGTTCGAATAATATTTCGTAAGTGCTTGGTTCGAAAAACGGTTGTAGCGTTATTACCGTAACATGCGTACGTTGGTATGGAAACATAACTTAGAGCATACCGATAGGTGTACATGTAATGTTTATAAATAGCTCTGTAAACGAAATTGCGTATATTAAGCACGAAATAAAGAAAAGACCCAAGTTATTCAGTGTCACAACTTAAAACACATGCATAAAGATATATTTGAACGTATAATATGTTACCATAAAACGTAAAATATTCAGCTGGCCGACAAACCTATACTTTAGTTGTAATACGACTGATACTTAAGGGTGTTTGTACAAAAGAAAATGTACCTTCAGACTTGCCACAATCAACTATTTATTGAGATATGCGACCAAAAATCCATGGGTGTATTGGTATAAACAGAGATGTAATTATAAAACAAAAATGCAACTTTATATATTAACATGAATCAGACCATCGTAATGTCAAGATTTATGGTGTGTTGCCAATATGTTTTTAAATAAGAAGGTGCAATATATCTTTTTCTATCATTTATTTATCTGTTTTTGCAATTTAGGATTAAAAAAGGTGGTTTCGTTTCATCACCCAATATTGCAGTCTTGTTTTCTGCGCCAATGGGTTTTTTAAATAAGCTTTCCTGAATGTCTGTCATATAGCTGTCGAATCGTTGTATTATGTAATGATTGTTTAGGAAAATATATTAATGTATTTGTACTTGTGCAATGCAAAATTGTGAAATAGCAAAAGCCTTAAGCCTTGGTCTATCTATGCATTAATTCAAAGAAATAATGATAGTATTTATTAATTTATTTATCTATTTATTAATCGAATTATTGCAGTTTGTAAAATTCAACTACTTGATAGCAACTTAAAATTGTAAAAAAAGAAGAAAAAAGAACAACAATTTGAAGCGTGATTTATTATAATTGTGCTTTGACTTGACAATGAATTGATTATTACTGTGCAGATTCATTTTTTTTATTACTATAACTTTCAGACGTAGCAGATGGAAAGTATGTTTATGAGAGGATTACCCTGTAAGACACCAACTAATTTCAAGGTTAACTTCATACTAGATGAAACTGAGCCTTGTCGTCAACTTGGCTGCCCTTTTTAAGCATTTAACATCGAGAAACATTTTAATGGCATCTAAGTCGTGTGAACTGTGTTTATTGTCATAAGTGTAAGTGTTTTCAATGCTACAATACAACTTGAGAGACAAGACCAGTAGTCAAAATATCACAAATAAACTCTTTTAAAGGGCACAGGACAGGGGCCCAAACGACAACGAACTGAGGTCCCAATCTTTTAATCAACACATACACAAATATTAAAGCCACAAACCGATCACAAATATACCTCAAACACACAAAAATACCTTAACCAAAAACTGATGAGATTACTGCATTAAAACATATCAAGGCGGCTACCTGAACAGTTACTTATTATCTTACTTGATATTTATTTGTTTTTGTTTTGTGACGTTGTAAGTACTTTTCCATGATAAAAAATGACGTGGTTGTTGGAAGTAATGCAACTTTTTTAAGGATAAGACAAACAAACATATTAATGGCTCTCTGTAATCCTTTTGATGACAAATTCCAATCAAGTCTGTCTTATTATAAGTGTCAAATAATTCAGAAAACATATTTGTTTTGTTTGGTTTCAAGAGTGAAAGCGATCGAGTGTGTTGGGTATACTAATTACGAACAATTTATTAATTTGAAACGATAGTGAACGCTTTTATAACGGTGTATGTCCTGTTTATGAAACAAAGAATACAGTGATTAAAACGGAATAAACACTGATATCATTTGAGTTTTATTATAAGCTTTAAGTTAACACATGTTAAAACAATGTATTTACATAGTAGGTATCCTGTGCCTGTAAATTCTATATTTAATAGTGGGTGTTTACCTTTAGTTTTCATAGTGCTATTGTCTTAAATGCTAAAAAGTACACTTATCACAAAAGTACGTCAATGTTATTTATTCCATGTTTATTTATAATGATGCAACGGAATCAAAGTTGCGTCCTTTTAGGTACTTTGGTTAAATAGCTGTATTGCCGGTTAATATTAAAGTCAATCTAAACGTCTGAAGAATTCAATGGAAACTCTTAATTACTTGACAATGGCATGTAGGTAAATGTGCTATCGTTTCATCTGGATTAGTCGTCGTGAATGACAGGGACTGTAATGTTTTGCGTGTTATCAAAATGATCAACATCAATGCTTTATCACTTTGATACTTTTTCAGTTCTTCCCACTGATATTATCAGGCATGATGTCTACTTCTTTTCAAGCCATTCTAATCCTGGCTTATTGATTGATTTCAAGCATCGTTTGAAACTTGCGACCATGACATTTTGCTGTAATACTGATTCAGATGTAACAAGAAACGCTGCAATTTTACGGATCAATTTTTGTGCATAAAGCGAACTTTAGTTTTTTAAAATTTAAAACAATCAGTGATCTTCACCTTGTTCCTACCAACTTGAAATACTATCTATATGATAGCTTACAAAAAAAATTCTTACAGTTCATTGGAGAGCGCCCACTAAAATTACAACTTCGCTTTTTCATAGACACTGATTTTAAAGCATCTCGTTAGAAAATGAATAAGCGCCCATTGACTATGTTTTGTTCTTTGTCTCCAGGTGGTAAATTGCGCTTAATAAGGTCGATTTTGTCACATCAGTGCCACAATGGACGGAAATTCTAAGAAGTCTGCTCGTTGTGCCAGTCCCTTACAACAATTAGTATCATTTCACCATATGGGGTATAAAGCAAAGTAAAATAAAGTAAATTGGAGAGTAAATATTAGAGCAAAATTTCTTTAAATTCAAGATTAGAATTATTTTTGATTGGTGTATTGCAATATCTAATTATTTAATGTCGTATGGTTTAAGAACATTTTCTTTCAATGATATCGGGCATAGGTTTCTCTCTTAAAGGTGACTAACGACTCGAGAGGATACTTTTACTTAGTTAAAGTTCAGAATACATGTGGGTTACAAGTTTATTGCCAATGTTCTTCTTAAATTTTGTACAAAGTATGGATAATTGTGCTACCATTCTCATTTGCTGTTTGACATGAGTTTTCAAAATGGGTAAAATCACGAAATGAATCAGTCCTATTTATTGGTTACTGGAACTTATTACTTGGTTTGAGTGATCCAAGATTGTATCCACCCCTATAACCTGAAAAACAACAACTTAAAACGATAATGTGTTAAATCAGAACCGAGGTCTAAACATGAGGCCTCCAAAAATTAAAGCTGCTTTCTTTCCTGATTGCTGTTAATAGTTGTACTCTAAACGTGTAATTAAAAGTGAGCTTGTAAAAGTTTTAATAAAGTTTTTCAACAAATTTAAAGTTCCATCTGTCAACATTAATAAGAAAACATACCCTTTACTCATTTCTTTAAGTTGGAATTCGAATACAAAGTCAGTTAGTGGTTATAATGCATTTGTTATCCAAAACGATATGTTTAATCGTGTTTTATTGAGCAAAAATAAACATGTCAATATAAATACAGATACAAACAAGGTAGAAAAAACAACTAGTTCCTTATATGCTTAAATCAATAAACAATTCGGAACAAAATACAATATCCTACCAAATTAACAAGGGCCCTGCCATGCCCTGCGGGTGCCTTATAGTAAGCGCCCTGTCCGTCCGTCTTTCTGCTCGTCTGTATGTCTGTCTGTCAACATGTTTATGTGTTTTAACTGTTAATATCTTATCCATAAACGTGGTGTCTGCAAAGTCTCATGCAATGTTTGACCTTTAAGTAGACATACACGCTCATATGGATCTATGTTCAATATGTGTCCTATACCAACCAATCATGTATGTCAATAACTATTACCCTTGCAAACACTGTTGAATTATGCAAAAAATGAGCGTTGTTTATCCGCTTTCGATTTAATTGTTTGTAATTTATCTACTACCTAATATAACCTAAGTTTGTTCTCTATAAGTCTGAAATATGTTATTGTATCTTGCTTTAACCTGCAAGATTGCTGGTTCTAAGAAAGCCCATTATAAACATAATGATTGCCTTTTTGGAAAGACTAATCTCGACACATTAATTTCATACTTTAATTGAAAACTATGCCAAGTAATGCTTGGAACTGTAAAGGCTGATCCTGTATAAATGCTTATGTATTCTTTGGAGAAATTAGCTTGATCATGTTTTAAAGCATATTTCATTTATTTAGGTCATTATCAAACGAATGATTATAAGTTTCACAGCCCTTGGATACATTGTTTAATTTCTCTCTCCGACCTGGCAAAGTACCAACGTAGTGAAAACTGGCTTATGTCTGTGTGGTTTTGAAGAAGCCACATGCCCTAGATGTCGGTCATTAACGTCCAATATCCATGTTGAGTGTAGTAAGTAGGGTAACAGACATATTTTCCGCTTGTATCTATCCTTTACTCTTTCTGCCTTGTTCAAGATGAGGGTAAAAATGTAAGAGCATTTTTCTGTGACTTCTCAAAAGCCTTTGATGGAGAATGGCATGGATGTCTGTTTTTAAGCTTCTTAGTGAATAAACAGAGCGTTTTATGTTCTGTCTGATACGGTTTCAATATCTGCCGGAGTTTCAAAATGTTTAATAATTGGAACCTTACTCTTTCTCTTTGTATAAATAATATCGTTCGTGATTAAAATGACCCAAACGTCTTTTTGCAGATGATACTACCATTGTATATCATTGCTAATTACCCTTTGTTTGCTGCTCAGCAACTAAATAGTGATGTGGAAAAGATCCATACGTGGGCCGAAAGGTGGCTTGTATCATTCAATCAAGCGAAAACCGAATCACTTTTCATACCCAAAACGCAAACAGTCGGACACAGCCACCTAGTATATTTATGGATAACTTTCAAGTAGCGGCGTAACTACTAATAAACGGCTTGGCGTTACGCTCTCCAGTTCTTGCTTATAGCATTAACATATTCAGGCCGTCAAAACTAAGGCCTGGCAACGTATTTACCTCATGCGATCATTCAAAAATCGCTAGAATTTGTATATAAAAAATGTTTTCGGCCAATGGTACGTATGCAGATTTGGCCTGGGCATGTCTTACGAAAGCTGACGAAGAGGACCTAGAGAAGGTTCAGCATGAGGTAGTGCGAACCATTTCAAGAGCAACACGACTTCTTCCATTTGCAATCTTTATGTTGAAACAGGGTTTGAATCTCTGAAGGAGAAAAGGGGGAGAAATAAAGTCACCCTTTTTTACAAGATGTTGTATTCCCTTACGCCAGCTTATCTTACTCTGTTTTGTCTCGTGTTGGTGATAAAAATTCTTTCAATCTCCGGAATTGTGTAACTCTTCGCAATAGTTCTTGTTATCGAATTCATATCTGCCAACTGAAATATTCTAATGGAATGCACGTCTGGAAATTATAAATTTCGTTCACTTCCAGCCTTGCCCTCATTCAAGTGTGATCGTAACAAAAGTTGTCAATCAGTTTACCATTTCTTCATTGGGGGTGAACACAATATACGTGTTACCCATGCAAGCCTGTGGCAGTACTGTAGTAATCTAATTGAACATTTCTCCTCTTCATAAATTATCATTAGCTAAACTTGCCAATGTGGTGACATTAAGGAATCCTTTCATTTCGTCTCCAATTTTTCCATTCATTATGCACAAAGGCATCACCTTTTCGAACTAATGTCTGCTCTTAGGCCTTTGTCACTTCAAGCATTACTGTTTGGAATCGATAAATAAATGATCTGACCGACAATTCTTCTCCAGAGTTGCTCTGTAATATTCTTTTTTTTATATTGTATTGATAATTTCATGTAAGGAAATGAACGTGCTGACACGTTGAAAGGCTATAGGCGCGACAAACATGATTTTACTTTGTTTATAATTCGTTCACAGGCAAGATAATTCGATCACAGTATTTCTTAAGTGACGCCAAAATGTAGCCGATAAGTGTGTAAATATGTAATGTAAATTAACGATTCGTTAATACAATAACAGTAACTGATTAACTTATTAAAATGTCATAGATTATATGAATATCACTTTTATCTAGCCAGTTTACTGCCAGTGCATATAGTATTAAATAAAACCTGGTATTGGCTGAGGACGTTTTGACTATTTGTTGTAGGTAATGTAAGAGAGTGGGTTTAATAAACTAATTTCATTTATTGGGTAATTTTATATAATGATCAATTTCAACCCAATTTAACAACGTTCGAGAAACAAGTAATTACAACATTACATAATCATACTCTCTTACTTTCCTGTGTTCTAGGCGAACAGTAGAACCCGTATGAAACCCAACTGTCCGGCTTGGTTACTACAAACCAAAGTCACATGTAATTATGCATTCATCTTGGTTGCTCTCCGATATTTTCGCACTAGTTTAAATAATACCATATATTTTCTATTGCAACCTAGCCTGTAGCCACTAGACAAGCTGCCTACAGCTTAAAATATAGCATGAAGATATCAGTATTTCATTTCAAATCAATTTTGACATCAAAGAGAATCCATTTACTCGACACCTTACAATTTGCAGCGTTGTTCTTCAAACAAAACTTATATGAAAAAACAACAGAAACAAGCTTAGTAACAAACGTTTAAACATAAACCCGGTTTCATGGCACTGGGTAAACTCCAAAGACATAGAACACAAAAACAAAAAATCACAATCAAGAAACATGGAAGAACAGCACAAAACTCAACAAATAGCACAGTGCATACATACTTTTTTATAAATAAAATCGGTTATGTTCATCAAGGATTGTTAGGTACCGCCTTGAACGGTCAGTATAATGTAAATTTACTGTGGGGTCAGTTTGTGTGCACAACCTCACTCTTATCCCAACAATCCCGAATAAAGTAAATTGAAAATCTTATCAACGTATGCATTAACTTGAGGAAACATTAATCCCATATTATGTCTGCCAAATCAACTTCACTTTGATCAAATGATGTTTCTGAGACAGGATATTTGAATTGTCGTCTGCATTATTAGCATTTTTCTCATCATCCTAACTTTAGGTGCTTATTCGCTGAAGCGTAAGATCTTACTTTGAAACATAAAAGGTCCTGTATCCTTCAGTTATCTCGCAAATTGCTTGTAATGATGCGAAAAAAGGTCGGTAAACAAATCATAGATAACATCTCCCTATTGAAGATCGAAGCCAAAGCGTAGCCCAGATATTTCAGTATTGAATAAGTAAGCCTGGTCCAAAACCTACTCAAATTTCTACGTACGCATACATATACGTATCTTACGCAACTGGGATATATCATTAGTATGTGTTAAAATTGTAAAACCAGTCATTTCAATAACTTCACTACCCAACAATGGTATCCTGTAAGGTCAACAAATGAGGTGATTGTGTTTAATTATTTATTGTTTCGGGTGAAGAACTATAAAGTATTATCTCCGATTGGGCATTTTCTTCATGACTGAAGAAGTGTATAGGTATCAGTATTTATCCCACATTTTTATAACTATTCCAAGTTGACTAATAGGATTTAAATTAAGGACGACTTCTAACTATAGTTGTCAAATAATTAAAAGCACATACTTGATTGCGTGTGCATTTCAGTGAAAGAGAGTATCTAATTAATTAAAATTAAGTTTAAAAATAGGATTTCATTTGCAAAACCTCCATAAAGAAATCTGGGATTTACCTACATTTCCAAAGTTTAAACTGTAGCTCAGTGGGTTCGACGATTCTCAATGAATCTTTGTTGCAAAACATAAAGCTACGCTTTTAGTTCGAAATTATACCTCGTTGGTGTGATCGGTTTTGGTTGTTGTTTTATATCATTATAAATGTTTTGCATCACCATTTCTGCAACTAGAAAATTTCTTGAACTAGAAAATTTGAACAGTTCAAATATCCATAAATTTAAGACAATTGATTTGTTTCGGCAGTGACATTCACAACAAATCTGGTCCTAATGAAATGTTGCATGCCAGTAATTAAAGTTGTTCTTGGCAATGAGCCTGAACTGCAATACATTGTTCCAACAACTGCCATATTTGTTTTTCGGGTCATCAACTTAAAAGTGATTAAGACACTGAAATACAGAAAAAAAACCTGGATAGAGAAAGCCTACCAGTCATGTACACTTACTCACGAAAAGAAACTAACATGAAGAAGACTGATTAAAGACATCAGGTCACTCTTTTTTCCTCTGCATGGAGCTTTGCTAAAACAATAAAATGATTCACTCATTCATTTTCACTGCACTTTGCATCAAATTGCATATTTATGAAAAGCCTGTAATGCCTAATATTTCATCCCATATTATTTGTTTTTGTGTGTGTGTGAATAAATATCCTTTGCATCATGCAGTATTAATAAGCTGTTCTGCTTGCCTCGGCATTGACCTTCGTGGTAATGTGTTGGTAAGTTCAGATCACAAATATTTTTGAAGTGGTTTTCATTTATCGTATAAATATGCCTTATAAGTCTCACTGTTTGATATATGATGACGTGTGTTCTCGTTTCCATTGCATTATAACTAATATTAAAATAAATTCACATGCCCAAGAAGGCCCATGGTAAAATAGCTAATCTCCCGATTCAGATAAGAAGATTCAAATATTTGGCAATGTTCGAATCCATATCTTGTACAAGGGCAAATATCAAAAAGTACCCGGATGTAAAAAATCTAGTTTTTGAGAAAAAGCATCTACCATGGCCGCTCGTGTAAGATAGTTTCAGCCAAACTTTCGCATATGGTATTCTGCTGGAACTCTGTTAACCCCGTTTCCGCAATACACCCTGCGTTCGGGTAGGGTTTCTCCTATCTTACACTATAGGCCATTGAGGATACATCTCATCTTTACTCAAACGTATAAAATGCCAACATGTAACGTTTCCCGAAAACTTGTCGAACATTCGATCTTTTTTTAATAAATCCAATGAAAGAACTTTTCCAAACAAACACCAATTTAAGTAATAAATCTTGTTATATAATTTGACAAAGTTACAGTAGCGAGACAAAGTTTAAACATGATTTTTACTACTGTGATTTTCCCTGTAGTTTTCACTGTATTCGAGTTTCCCTTTCAAAGCTTCCATCATTATTATATCGTGATACATTAATGTGGGTATATCTCATTTGTCAACAATGCTATATTATTACGATAGTGAATGATTTCATTGTGCTCAAACATTGTATATCTTCAATTCGAAAATCTTGATTTGAAATAAGGCCACACCAAATTGATATTTCGTTCCGCGGATTTAACGCTCCTATTTTTTTATGTGCGCACGCACCTCCATTTTGATCGCCAAGCATATTTTTTCAGGTAATAATTTATTTAAAGGCTAAAATAATCAAGTATAATTTTTCTACGCTAGTTTTCGTGTTTTTGTAAAGGGAAGTTACCGATGCGTAGTGTTTTATACTGTATATCGATCGGTTTAGCATGGGTTTCAATAAATTCAATCAAAATGGCGGCTTCCGGTATAAACAATGTGGCTCGAAGTTTGGAAATTAAATCTTACTTTTGACAATAAATATGTTTTGAGCATGCTTGAAGTCATTGTTGATCGTCTCATGCACTAAAGGATCATTATTTAAAGCAATCATTATACAATAAAGCATGTGTATCTGAGACTCGTAGCGATTATATTGCGTAATTAGTGACTCGTTTTGAATGGAAATCGGAATGATCAACTAAGTACTATTTTATTCAAATCATAATACAAGGGATTTTACCTCGTTACGCTGATGCTGAAGATGACAGGTCAACTTAACTGAACATGAGTCATTGTTTGGTCCAAATTGATGTATCAAGCTCATTTTTGATCAAATTCTGACAAAACAACAGTTTTAATTTGAACAAATATTTTTTCACAAATAGCGATTTAAACACTGGTCTGGATATACCTTAACATAAGTAAGCCTAAGTTTATCACCTTATATTTTGTTTTTATTTGCAGCATAATCTGGGATTGTAATGCACTTGTCAATAGTAACCACTGCCCCGATTCCACCCCTCGCCCTTGTTCCATGGGTAAACCGGGGACAGCAGAGGCAATGGGCTGTGTTTTACCTTTCAGGTGGCCCCGCAGTGCCTAGTGAATGTGGTTTTGTCTTCATATTGAAAATAGTCGGGAATGGGCCTCACATAGGTATTCGGGGTTGCGGGGCCATTTGGCAGGGATTTTACCAGCAGTGTGTCCCTGCAGGTCGGGTATTTTACCCAGGTTTTGAGAGACCGGAAGTCAAAGTCCCCGCTATTCCGGACTTATATCCGGGCGGCATATACAATTGACTGGTGCATAAAAATATCCAAATAACCAAAAAAGTACTCTGAAAAATACCGTTGTTCTTTTTGTTTTAATAAGCACATGTCATTGCATTTCCTGTGATAATAAAAACAAAGTTTAGTCTATGTTAAATGGAGTCTAATGTTTGATGATGCCCTTGTTAGTGATCATTTTTTACAAATCCAAAATCAAGTTATGTCTTAATACAGTTGCATATTATGATAAACTGATTCAGGTAGATTTATATCAGCCGTTTCAAACTTTTTACTAAAAGCAGGGTTATTTATTATTATGAATGATCGTCATATTAAAGTACGTTTTAATTATATAAGAAATTAGATTTATCCATATAATGTTTGTACTAAACACGGATGAATAAATAGTATGTATTCCGACATTTTCCCAATGTCCATTAGAGGTTCAGTTGAAGATGGCATTAAAATGGGTTTAAGGGCAATTATTTTGAACAATCGTTCTTATTTATATTGAATATAAGGAAAAATATATTTTTCGCTCTTCGCTCGCTTCGGTTTTTATGAAAACTTTTTTTTTTCGCTCGCTCGCTCCAATTTTATTTCGGAAAAATCCGAGGAACTAAACATTAATTGGGTGTGGCCTAAATAGTTTGTTTACCAATCGAAATAGCTGCTTAAAATGCGATTTTATAGTTTGGTACATCAGTGTTCTTTAACCTCTCAAATAATTACTGTCACGCGGAATATTTCGATTGCAATTAAATGTGAATTCATTGTTTTATTAGCACTTACAGAATGTACGTCGGACTTTATTTTTAAAGCTTTTTTTGAATCGTTAATTTGTCATGTATCGAGCTGATTTTCTATCAGAAAAATATAGTTATTTTTAGACGCATGATTTCAAGTCCGAGAATGTAACACCCTCACTATTAAACCGTGTCTTATACACTAAGCCGTTCTATCGTATAGTTACAAAGTCAAAACAACCACGTCCGATAATACAAGTTTTATTGTTAGCAATTATTTATTTCTTCGTTCCAATTAATTTCTTCCATTAAACAAGATCAAAGCTGACTCTGAGATCTTAAGCTGGCAGACTGCCTGATCTCGGTCCGTAGACCTGAAGATTTAAACCCAGTTACATTTTCGACTATCCTAACGAGAAGCAGACTCCAAACTCCAAAACTATATCTTAAGCTCTGGGTAAGTGTTTTTATATTTCGCAATTGACCCGAATTGCAGTTGACCATTCAGAAGTGTTTCCTAATTTTCCTTAATAGTTTAATGATATCAGGTGATATATTTGACCTCACGTGACCATACTCAAAGTATCTTACTGGCTATCGCCACAAAAAGGAGCTTGTCAATCAATATGTCTAGTGACTTCAAAATGGACTAGGCCAAACCCCTTTGATAGGATTTTAGTAAACAAGGTAATTAAGCTCATCTCTGGACAGTAATTAAATTAGCCATTAGCGGTTGACCTTGGCCGTTGCTGATAGATCTTCGACGGCACCAAGTAATATATGAGTTTATCAGAAAGCAGATCATTTGATAATTATTATTCAAGCCTTAGGGTTGTTATTAACATATGATAAAGAGATTAACCTTTCCATCTATTCTTAGGATACCTAATTGACACCTGCCGGTAACGGTAATGAAGCTCAAATGAAAATAACGCTATGGCATTTTAACCACTTAGTAGCTAAAGAAACAAGTAATGACCTAAGCAGATTGGCGAGGGTCATTGTGTTACAAGAATATATATAGATAAAACCATCATTTAGGCAAGGATAAATTTTAAATAGTTTCCTTTTTATAAACAATAATTCACTTAAGAATAATAGCATATCTTTTGCGTGACAAGCTGCACTTCTTGGTGTTCAATCAACGTTAGAATTTCAATAATTATTCAAAGTTTTGATTAATAATGGTTTTACGGATGTAATTTCCCAATTCAAATCAAAGTTTTGATGGCTTTGGTGGCATTTTTAAGTTCTATTTGCTCGGAACTGGAAACTACCTCATTAATATATTTAGACTGCCGTTGCGGTAAATGTATGAAAAACACCCCTCGTTTCAGATATTTTATGGAATAATCAGAACACTCTTGAACTCGGGTTCGGATACCGTTGTCTAATACTCCAGGTGTGATACCACTGTCTTCTATATCGGTGGGGATACCACTGTATTCCACTCCGGTTAAGAATACCACTATCTTCTACTCTGTTTTGGATACCACTGTATTCCATTCCAGCTGGGAAACCACTGTCTTTCATTTCGGTTTGAATACCACTGTCTTCCAATCCTGTTCGGATACCACTGTGTTCGACTACGGATGGGATACCACTGTCTTCCATTTCGATTGGGACAACACTGTCTTCCTTTCCGGCTGGGATACCACTGACCTCCACTCCGGTTGGTGTACCATTGTTTACGACTTCGGTTGGGGTACACCTGTCTTCCGTTCCAGTTTGGATACCACTTCTTCGACTCTGGTTACCAGTGTATCCCAGTCCGGTTGAAATACCCCTGTCTTCCACTTCGGTTGGAATACCATTGTCTTCCACTCCGATTGAAATACCTCTGTCTTCCACTCCGGTTGGGGCATAACTGTCTTTCAATCCGGTTAGGATACCATTATCTTCCACTCCGGCTGAAATACCCCTGTCATTCACTCCGGTTGGGGTACTTCTGTCTTCCACTCCTGTTGGGGTACCAGTGTCTCCAACTCCGGTTGAAATACTACTGTCTTCTACTACGGTATAAATATCATTGTCTTCCACTCCAGTTGAATTACCCCTGCCTTCGACCACGGTAAGGATGTGTCTTCCACTCCGGTTGGGATACACATGTCTTAATTTCCAGTCGGAATACCTCTGTCTTCCATTCCGGTTTTGGATATTATTTACCTCCTCAAACTTCAGTCTTCGTTATCGATTCGCTCACAAAATAGTGTAGTAATAGTATATCTCCCCTGCGACAGGTATGTATCCTTTCTGTCACGTCTAAGTATCCCTCATGTGTCAGCTTTGTATCCCTTATATGACAGTCTTGATCCCCTCATGCGACACCTCCTGTGAAAGCTATGTATACCTCCTATGATAGCAATGTTTACATCCTGTGACAGCTACGTATCCATATCGTGACAGCTTTGTATTCCTCCAGTGACAACTATGTATCCTTGCTGTGACAGCTCTGTATCCCTCATGTGACAGCTTTGTATCCCACATGTAATAGTTATGCTTACCTCACGTGACAGCTTCCTATTCACCATGTGATAGGTATGTATCCCTCCTGGTACAGCTATGAGTTCATATATTTAGAAAAGAAGGATTGGACACTGAAACCTAATATCAACGATAAATTCAATTTATAATCATGAACATTTTAATTCAGAATGGCCAAAGAAGTATACTAATACGTTTATAATTTAACTGACGGAAAACTCACTTCATGTTAATAGAGATAAATCAGACATAGGGCATCACGCTGTATATATAAATCTAGATATTTGACTATTTTGCAATGCATGAGATAAAAGTATTGATAAAGAAAGTGGAAAACGAATTTCTGTCGTTACTTCGTTAACCACAATGTATGCTCAGTTGGATTTGGGAATGGAACCCATCAAGAGAATTTTTTTTTATATTATTGTAGTTTGCAATATAATAAACAGTCTCATACTAAGTTTCAATTGCCAAATGTGAAGCACATGTCTATGAGCTACGTTAACATAATTCAGTTTTAGGTCGGAATTTTTTTATTGAAGTCAAATTATGAACTTAAACTTGCTAAACAAACGATTTAGATTTGTACTGCAAAGTGTGTATCAATACAACTAATTCAACTAGAAAATCCACTATCGTTTTGAATATGTTGCAATGGAATGGCAACATTTTCAATCTATGGCTGTGTATAAATTGTATTTTTTCTGTTGTCTTGAGCTCCTAGAGAATAGGAGAAACGCAATGTTCATATTATTTAAACTTAAAGAAATCTCAAAATCATGGATTTATCTGTCCCTCTAAATGCCTGCCCGAATTCTAAACTTCACAAACCCCAGTGTTTATATAATTACCGGATGGCAACTACTACACATTATATTGTTAAAATAACATTTCAAGACATTTAAATAGTTCTCATAAATGATCAGCATCTTGTTTGTGCGTAGAAATACACCGATTTTTTTATCATTATAACATTGACACAGCTATCAATTAAAGAAAATTAATATGAAGAGTAATGATTCCGTGAATATATCAAATTTTATTCCCTGCACTTTTTCTGCAAATTGAATGGTTATTAATCAAAAAAGGTCAATAAGACACATGCAATCTGTCCATGTATTGTATTTCTTGGATCATGCAAGCGCAGACCTGCAATTTTGCTTTTATTTTATCAATTCTCATTAACTGAACAACTTTTATCCAATGATCGCTAATCTTGGTAAAAATGTTTATGGGACGATTAAGACCAGAATTGGACAGTTGCAGACACTCCAAGAGTATTGGCTTACCATGTTTATGTTTGAAATAGCAATCTGTCTATACATTTCATGTTCAGGAATTCCCATGTGACTGGGTATATGCAAGTTATTGAACTTGTATTAGCTAAGTTAAACGTAAGTCAGTGCTTACATCAGCTCGTTTTCAAATATAACCAATTTCATGCATTTACATTCCGTGTTTCTTGTAGAAACAAGTTGAGCTTTGAATACATCATTGGTTATGACTTCTTCGTTTATTTCAATATTGCGCACTGATTAGATTATCGATCTACAACAATTTCGGGTTTTCTTTAATACTAACGTAAATTGTTGATTGTCTCCCATTTATGTACCATGGTAACATTTCATTCTCCTTATAATTAATATTTTAGAATAATGTAAAATATTTTCGAGTGAATGCTGACTATGGCAACCTTTATGTGCTAATATTTAATGTGGGATGTTTTGTTTTATTTGCAAAGGGACGGATATTAAACGGAATGTTTGCGTATCATTTAATCCTAACCGTAGCAAGAGTAACATGAAATAAACAACAATAATAACATTTTGATAGCTATATTCATATTATATCTGACTTTCATGCCCATCTTAGTGTTGTAGTGGTCTTCCAAGTCCGTAAAAGGTCAGCAAGCTGAACCTCTGATTAGATCAGGCAATTTCAAATGGCCAAAGTGCCACAGCTTCAGTTTTGCATCAGTTTGACACAAATCGTCTTAGTTGCTAGAACAACGTCAAAGATTAACATATTTTTCTACTTAATAAACTCCTTCGTTAGGTTTTTGTTTGGCTTTCTCTCTTTCTCTCAGTGATATGTTTAGTTTGTGTTTGTGTCATTTAAATGACAGAATAATCTTATGAAAATAATAAGTTGTCTTGCACACTTTCTCTAGATTACAGCGTCATAGAATATGAATGCCATATCGCATTGGCTTGATAATTTGATGACAAAATGTTTTGTTATGAATGTTTATTTCGTGAATACGCATCAACAATACGTTATATCTGGTTTGTTTTGCAGCTTAATGAAATTGCTGTGTTTATCACTATTAACCACTTGAACTACAGCGTGCAAAGATTCATTTCCTTAGAAATAAATGATGTCTTAAATGTTACACTGAGACCGGTTAATTGAAACGCTAGATAATTTGTTTATCTAGCTAAATACATTAAGATGAGCAATGACAAAGGTACCGCTCAGTTATTTAATTTTATGATGATTAACTGTCTTTGAAGGCACATGAAAAAATGTTTTTTTTTTGTTTCATCATTTCAGATACTCTCAGGAAACAACAACAATAACAACAGAAGCAACAACAACATCGTCAACAACAGTAAGAATAGCAACAATAACAAATCAAATGTACACTATTACTTGATTTATGCTTGGATTCACCTTTAGTTAACAACAACCAAATGTACAGTTTAATTTGAGCCATGCTTGGAGTCACCTTATGTAAACAATAACAAAAAGTACAATGTCACTTGATATATGGCTTAAGTCACCTTTAGTAAACAACAACACTAGAATATCGTTTGAAGCTATGGATGCTCCGATCCCCTTACATTTATTTTCTATGAAAAGGCAACAATTGTAATACAATGTGCTGGTAGAAGATAGATGGTTGTAGCATCATCATAAGAAATTTGGTAAAAAAATCAAAATATGGAAAGAAAGGGCAGGTTTGATATTTTGTGAGTAAATTTAGTGCAATGAAATAAAAACGCAGCAATTGAAATTCACATATAAACAAGATATGGCCCGGACAATCTCAAATAAGGGGATTTTCAAGGGGGCATAACTTAAGAATCAGAGCAGGATAATGGTTCTTCGGTTAAGCATTTCTCATATTGCCAGCAATCTTCATTTTTAGTTTTGGTTCATTCAATTTTGTATTTGTCAAGATATGGCCCTCACAAGTACCCATATTCGAAAAAATAGTAAGGGACTTCTACTAAAAAAAAGCAGGGCAAATTTAAAGTTATTGTGCACTGCACTTTCTTTCTTTATTATATATATCTATATTTGAAGTTTCATTTCAATCCCTTTAGTATTTTCCATGATATGACCCGGACAAGCACCATTTCCATAAAAAAGGGTTAATGACAGAAAACTTGTATGCATGATAGGTTTGTGGTTCCTGTGCACCGCGCTTTCTTTCATTGCAATCTATTTATATTAAAATTGGTATCATTTTAATCCATATAGTATTTTCAAAGATGTTGCCATTATAAAACAAAGATTAGGCGGAGACAGCTGAATAATTATGCCTGATAAGAGTATGGTCTTTGTGCACTGCGATTCCTGTCATTGCCATCTCTCCGTATACCAAGTATTATATCAATCCCAGTATTACTTTTGAAGTTATGGCCCGGACTAGCACCAAATATAAAAGTAAGGGGAGATAACCATATTTAATGAATATGCATACTACTATGACGGTTCTTGTGCACTGCACTTTTTCACATTGTCATCTACTTACATACCAAATTTACTTTCAATCATATCAGTAGTTTGAAGATATGACACGGACAAGCACCATTATGAAAAATAAGGAGTGATAACTTTCTGAAAATGCATGCCATAATGATGGTTTTTGAGACTTTACTTTTTCTCTCTGCCATCTACTTATATAACGAGTCTATTTTCAATTCCATAAGTTGGTTTGAAGTAATACTCCCTACGAAGGTGTGACGGACGGTAGGGCTGACCGACGGATATACGGGAGGAAGGACATCAATATGCTCTCCCTTCCATGTGGATAACATGTTTATTGTCACTTAAGCCATGCTTTGAGTTACCTTAAGTGAACAACAAAAATATGTTCAATGTCACTAGTCCAAGCATCTTAAATGAACATACAAAGAAGATCTCTTTTTGTTTTTTAAGACCATGGACAAAAAATTAGAATTTCGTTGTAGATGAGAAACAGGGAATGCTTAGAGTATGCATCTCAGCGAGAAGAGCTGTAACAGGAAAGAATGTAAGCTTGTATTTAACCTAGTCTGCACTATTGGTATTTTATATGTTTAGAATGTCATGCAGCTAGTGCGTTGTTGGAATGTAAATATGCTGTCAAAATTCTAAATTCTCGAGATGCCCGTTTCATTACAGGATTATTCGTTAATAAATGTTCATATTTTTTTACGGCTTTATTTAAATACACGTAACTGTTTGGCGTATTCTCATCTTTTTTTTTAAATTTTAAGCGGCTAAAGCAATAACAATATTCAAGCACATACATTGCAAACTACCAAAACTACTACACTTAGATAACTTATATCTTAGATCTTAATAAACAGGGAACTGAAAATGAGGTGTTAACATTTTTTACTCGATTGTTCTTCATTCTAATCTCGATATGATGTTAGACCTTTTAAGGTTTGTCCGCGCTTATCGATTACATTGTGGCATATATCCCTAACATTTGCAACAGACTGGAATAAAAGTATATTTAATGTTCATAAACTTGGAAGTTGCAAGAGTGTCATTTAAGTTACTGCTGGATTAAAATATAGGAATATGAACACTTTTTGTTCAACATTTACTAAATTTTGGTTAACCATAAATTCATGGCTACAAACATCTGGCATAAAAATAGTTTAACAACATTACATATGTTTTTAAGGTAAAATAGACCTGAAGAATATGCTTGTATAAATATTATCTAAGTCAAATTGGCAACTGTATGTATAAAACATTTATTATTAGTAGTTGGACATCAAGTGACACTAATATTTTTATGATTTACTTGCCGTTCAATCATTCCTATGAAAGGAGATGCATTTTCGTTATTTAATGAGTGTGTTCGTAGCATTAATTGCTTTGTAGACTAACAATTAGAAAAACACATAAATTCAAAGGCATTTTGTATTCTCGTTTAATCTTTGTAAAAAATTTTATGTACAAACTGTATGTAATCGTATATGTTATAAAGATAAAGACGGATATTCAGTGTTTGGCGACTCCAAAAGGAATAGGAATAGAAGTTATATATATCCCCATTTAAACGACTGCATATGGTTATTAACCCCCCACATTTCATTCATATCTTTTCAGGGAGAAATTTGTCTCCATCTTGTAATTTATGACCCACTCGGAATAATAAATTTAGTGGCAATGAGCTGTATCAATCTTTTTATCTTTTAAGGCATTCATTTTTATATCAAGAAGATTTCTTTTGATATCGACATTTAGTCTCGGAACGTTTTGGTTAAGGAAGTGACGCAAATAGCTTTTAGATATGGACCAGTCGTTGAATAAATGAGACATTCGGGGTTAAATAGACATCCCCCAAATTATATGTATCGAAACGAATGCTCTAATACATTTTGTAATCTATCAAAAATCTTGAAAGATTTCCAATTCAAAAGCAGAAACAGAAGTTTTTATAACGGTGAAAAGGAGAATGTTGATTATATTTACTGATTTTGAAAAGTTGAATGATTTAAACAGAAAGTGTGAACAATATGATTTAAATTCCATGATTTTGGATGATACAAAGGTCCATATTTTGATCCGGATTTGTTTTTATTTATTTTGATTTTGTTTTAGTTTCTTTCTAATTCAGAATTATTGTTAGCTTCAAACTATGCAACCCGACTAGAAAAGTTTACATTAGTTCAACTTGTCTAGGATACTTAGCCGCCATACATCATTCAGAACACTACCGCACATATTTCGCGAAAGTCAACACAAAGCGAATTTAAAATGAATCTACAAAGATAAGTTGTTAGTAGTGTCAAAGTGCAGGGAAGTGTATGAATATTGTAGTTCGCGAGGAGACTCACATGTTGACAAGTGTGTAATACAATGATGACTACACGGAAATGCCAAGTAGTCAAACCATTAAAGCACTCATGATATTCAGAGGCATAAGGCTTGGGCCCAAGAAACACTGAGCGAGAGACACTCATACAGGCAATAACCACATGCATCAGCGTAACTCAATTAAAGTGCTACTATGTAATTGACTGACGGTCGTTGGTTCACATATTCTTTTATTTTATTTCGTTACAGGCTTACTGTTATAATGTGAATCACTTTACTTTAATGATTACGTATAATATGATTTAAGAAAGTTCGCAGATGTAACTCTGGAAGGTCCTGTAATAATTTGCTTAAACTCAAACATAAGCAAACATATACCTTTGAACATGAAGACTTATCTGCCTGTAGTAAAATAAATTTGCAAGTTATTACCATAATTAACAGATCTGTGATCAGAAAGGAAAGGATTTTTTCAACAAAGTTTCAATATGTGCATTGCGTAAATTCTCAAGTGAGACATGTCTAATAATTCGAAAAAAAAATTCGTTGAGAGGATAAAAAATTTCACAAGTATCCATTTCATGTATTTTTTTATTTCGATGAGAGAATAAGCTATTATACAGGAATCTGTGTCATGTTATCTCGATATTCGATGAGGGGGAAAAACTATTCTACTAGTATATACTTAATGTATTTTAGTTATCTCGATATTTCGATGAGGGGAAAAACTATTCTGCTGTTATATACTTAATGGGTTATAGTTATCTCGATATTTCGATGAGGTGAAAAACTATTCTACTTGTTTATACTTAATGGGTTATAGTTATCTCGATATTTCGATGAGGGGAAAAACTATTCTACTTGTATATACTTAATGGGTTATAGTTATCTCGATATTTCGATGAGGGGAAAAACTATTCTACTTGTATATACTTAATGGGCTATAGTTATCTCGATATTTCGATGAGGGGAAAAACTATTCTACTTGTATATACTTAATGGGTTATAGTTATCTCGATATTTCGATGAGGGGAAAAACTATTCTACTAGTATATACTTAATGGGTTATAGTTATCTCGATATTTCGATGAGGGGGAAAACTATTCTACTTGTATATACTTAATGGGCTATAGTTATCTCGATATTTCGATGAGGGGAAAAACTATTCTACTTGTATATACTTAATGGGTTATAGTTATCTCGATATTTCGATGAGGGGAAAAACTATTCTACTTGTATATACTTAATGGGTTATAGTTATCTCGATATTTCGATGAGGGGGAAAACTATTCTACTAGTATATACTTAATGGGTTATAGTTATCTCGATATTTCGATGAGGGGAAAAACTATTCTACTTGTATATACTTAATGGGCTACAGTTATCTCGATATTTCGATGAGGGGAAAAACTATTCTACTTGTATATACTTAATGGGTTATAGTTATCTCGATATTTCGATGAGGGGAAAAACTATTCTACTAGTATATACTTAATGGGTTATAGTTATCTCGATATTTCGATGAGGGGGAAAACTATTCTACTAGTATATACTTAATGGGTTATAGTTATCTCGATATTTCGATGAGGGGGAAAACTATTCTACTTGTATATACTTAATGGGCTATAGTTATCTCGATATTTCGATGAGGGGAAAAACTATTCTACTTGTATATACTTAATGGGTTATAGTTATCTCGATATTTCGATGAGGGGAAAAACTATTCTACTAGTATATACTTAATGGGTTATAGTTATCTCGATATTTCGATGAGGGGGAAAACTATTCTACTAGTATATACTTAATGGGTTATAGTTATCTCGATATTTCGATGAGGGGAAAAACTATTCTACTTGTATATACTTAATGGGCTATAGTTATCTCGATATTTCGATGAGGGGAAAAACTATTCTACTAGTATATACTTAATGGGTTATAGTTATCTCGATATTTCGATGAGGGGAAAAACTATTCTACTAGTATATACTTAATGGGCTATAGTTATCTCGATATTTCGATGAGGGGAAAAACTATTCTACTTGTATATACTTAATGGGTTATAGTTATCTCGATATTTCGATGAGGGGAAAAACTATTCTACTAGTATATACTTAATGGGTTATAGTTATCTCGATATTTCGATGAGGGGAAAAACTATTCTACTTGTATATACTTAATGGGCTATAGTTATCTCGATATTTCGATGAGGGGAAAAACTATTCTACTTGTATATACTTAATGGGTTATAGTTATCTCGATATTTCGATGAGGGGGAAAACTATTCTACTTGTATATACTTAATGGGCTATAGTTATCTCGATATTTCGATGAGGGGGAAAACTATTCTACTAGTATATACTTAATGGGTTATAGTTATCTCGATATTTCGATGAGGGGGAAAACTATTCTACTAGTATATACTTAATGGGTTATAGTTATCTCGATATTTCGATGAGGAGAAAAACTATTCTACTTGTATATACTTAATGGGTTATAGTTATCTCGATATTTCGATGAGGGGAAAAACTATTCTACTTGTATATACTTAATGGGCTATAGTTATCTCGATATTTCGATGAGGGGGAAAACTATTCTACTAGTATATACTTAATGGGTTATAGTTATCTCGATATTTCGATGAGGGGAAAAACTATTCTACTTGTATATACTTAATGGGTTTTAGTTATCTCGATATTTCGATGAGGGGAAAAACTATTCTGCTGTTATATACTTAATGGGCTATAGTTATCTCGATATTTCGATGAGGGGAAAAACTATTCTACTTGTATATACTTAATATGTTATAGTTATCTCGATATTTCGATGAGGGGAAAAAACTATTCTATTGTTATATACGTAATGTATTTTAGTTATCTCGATATTTCGATGACGGGAAAAACTATTCTACTGGTAACTATTTCATGTATTATTGTAATCTCGATATTTCGATGAGAGGATCAGATCATAATCAGAATTATATATGAATTAAGAATAAAACTTATTCAAAACCTTTATATTCAAATCTTTTTTTCAATTCAGGTTAACAGATATTTTAAGTGCAGCCAATTGTTGTAGTTCCTTAAGCTTAGTACCACATTTGTTTCATCTTTAAAACCTGGCCATTCAGTGTCTTTTAAAATCTTATCGTTAAGTAATAAACTAGATGGTTACAGAGATAATCCAAACAAGAATCCTCCTCTTGACTATATAAGCGAGTTCACCTGTTGATTAAAGTAATTGACTAAGACTTGATGAATGTCTGTTAAACTAAGGGGATGATAGTCCGATGAATTTTTTCTCCTGTGTTGTAATTGGATTTGTTCGAAAATGAATAAGATTAAATCTATACCGGGTTAAACATACAGCGCTTGGTAATTAGATTTACCTATAATGCTTCAGCTTGTTCATATTGTAGGGACTGTAAAATTTACTTTGTGTGTGTATTGTACACGTTGTTGAAGTTTATTTTTCATAAAGTTTTTATTGTTCTGTGACATTATGCTGATGTTCGATAGGTCACTGCAAGTAATAACAACCAATGTCAATTGGTCAAATTGATACATAATTACATGCATTAGGACGCAAAAATGTCTGATCAAACATGTACACATATTTACTGAACATTGCATAGTCATACAGACCCATACATTATGACAATATACCTTGTACAAACAATTGAACAAACATATTATATAGACATATTTATATGACCATACATTTTGTCGTCAAATTGGCATCACTTGACGTTTGAAAACCTAGCAATATGGTAAAGTTTGTCGGAAATTAGGAAAAAAACATGTTCTCTGTCGTTTTTTTTAAATTTAAATTGCTTTTTTTTCATTGCTCTTTGGCAACACTGAACTATATTCAAAATCGCCTCAAATGAGAACTTACATAATGTTGTACAGGATTATTCCACTTTCATGTCATTTCTTTCGTCATAATGTATACCAAACTTGGCCATTACGCCAAAAAACATTAGTAAATATTTCAACGGAAGGGTTCTTCAGCCAAACGTAAGGAAAGAATTAATCGCGTTTGCATGGATCATCATATTATCGGACTTGGCTTAATTGACGGGCGTATTGCACAGACTAACGGCACGTTT
The DNA here is from genome assembly GCF_026914265.1 of Mya arenaria. Taxonomy (NCBI): domain Eukaryota; kingdom Metazoa; phylum Mollusca; class Bivalvia; order Myida; family Myidae; genus Mya; species Mya arenaria. The sequence continues at coordinate 71,243,854 of NC_069129.1, read as the reverse complement.
ATATTTCCTGTAATTGATGTATTTCCCATGTGTACGAAAGTGCTCGTTCAGTATAATGCGTTGGAACTTATTTATTTTAGCCCATTGCAAATGCCATATAAAATTTAATGGTGAGGAGCATCAAGCTTATGAATAAGTGTCTGTTCCCCCATTTAGGTTCACGCTTCTAACGTATACTTATTTCAGAAAGAAAATAATTTAATCCCTGAGGAAATTTATATTTCCCTACCTCCGCTCTTATGCAAAGAGTTTTGCGAACATCGCCTTCGATTAACAATAAAAACCGGTTACAAAGTCATTATAACTAAGCCAAATTATTATCAGCATAAATAAATAACAAAAGTATTTTTTAGTTTCTTAGAACTGTAAACTATTAATAAACTTTAGATTACAAAAACAATAGTCCCCAGACTTTTCTTCGGGAAATGTGATATTCGTTAAAGCGAAGATATGCCCTCAAGAATACCTCATGCGCATCATATCATTAATGGATCCTTCCCTCCAGTCTCCTGAGACGTATTATGTCATTGCTAATGTCACGTAGCATTTCAAGTGCAAAAAAGTCAAATAAGAGACACATCATTTACGATGTAAATGAACAAAAGTGATTGGTTGTCAATGCAAGCAAAATAGGCAAAAGACAATGGCAGTTATTAAGACAAATCGTAGCTAATCAACTAGAATAATGTAAAGAATGCTTCCATATACAAAACTGCTTTAAATAAGTCCTATTCACATCCAGTGTTATCTAACATTCTTCACAATGCTAATAAAGAAGGTGCTAACCGAGCTACATGAAATTTATGTAGATTAACTAAAGTGTTGACAATTTCTATGGCAAATGAGATTGTCATCACTTTGGTTGATCTACAGACGTTGAAAAAATAATACTATAGTAGCTTCGAATCCCAAGGCTCTCTAAAATTATATAACGTGTTCACTAAAATTCTTTAACTAAGGTACACAAATTATTTCAAAGGCAGATGGATGTAGTTATGCACCAGTCATTTATTACGACTAATTGTACGTTTGCAATAGCCATGCAGACTTTTTAGTGCCACGTCTTGTCAGACTGATGATTTCATTGCCTTGACATTTGTCAAATTGCCATGTTTCCAGCGGATGTATACGTTTGCATTGCTTTACGTGACCTTTACCGGAGCTGACCTTTTTGCTTTAAATCCGTTGGCATACGTTTCACTTTAAGAGCTTAAATGTTCAACGTTATATGTTTGTGCAGCGATTCGATGGCGTGAGTAGGACGAAGGAACATATGAAAATAAAATGGACAGTTTCATGTCGACAGATGGGACTTCAACCTAATACCTGTTGCAACTCGATATAGCTTTTTTACTAACTTCGTTTATTGGTTTTCAATTCCATGGCCAGCGATACTTAAGTAGAATTATTTTCATATTAAATTTTGAACTGTATAACAGGTACTATATACTAGTTTTAAAGCCCTACAATAATGTTCTCCATTATATTATTATTTTTGAGCCCGCGTCATCATACTGCGCCGGATAAAGACTACACAAAAGACATTTTATATAAATTTACATATTTGAGTTTCAAAACATTAACAAACTGGTCATTGCAATAACTGTGGTTGGGATCATTATGCAAAATTGTGATCGTTGTGTTGGCTTTTCTTCCAAGAAATAAACATAGTAATATGTATCTATTACATACTCCATGTACAGGATCAAACCGTATGATTCGCCTCATGGATATCTCGTGTGTTCATCGTCTGTGGTTTCGGTCTACTCCATTGAGTCTTATAGAATTAAAATAGCAAAAGTGGTAATATTTTAACCGACTACCGCAGCCTTCTGTTTATGCCATGCGTTTGGTGATATTATTTGAATGTAAGAATACAATGAAAACTACAAATACAAACAAGAAGTCGTAAATTAGAAATATAAACCCTGAAAAGTGGCACCAGGCAAGGGCCCAACAGGCAATGAACTAGAGACACAAACAAATAAACATCACATACACACATACAAACACATCAGACGGACCACATTCTCATCAAAATAGATCACAGTTAATTGATGGGATTATCGCTTTTAAACGGTCAATGAAACTGAATTACAAGTCTACAGTGGACTATATTATACCAGTCTGTAATGTATAACTGCAATAAAACATTGTTTTTCAGTTCATCATTGTGTTACTTATCTACTAGAGTATTCAAATTTTAACAAAACCAACAATTCTGTGTTTCCAGTCTGAACTGAATTATTGAAACCAAGTAGACATGCGGAAGACGGAAACGAGACTCGTCATGTATTTCTTCAATTCACCAAGCAGCGCGCTCGACGTTGTTCCAAACAAAGAATCATTCATTATTATTGATCATTTATTCTGACCCAAAGTTGGTTCTTTACCTTTCGCTATTAAGACAAATTGCATTGCTCTTATTTCATTTCATCTCAATCAGACATAAATGGGACGAGCACGTTCATTGACCGTGTTCACAAATGTAAAGACATATTCAATTATTGAAGATGCATGCATAAAACAGATTTTCTTGTTTGCTTTCTTTACTACTCTTACACACACGCACACCCTTCATATTTTATTGCCATCTGTCCATGTATTGTATTTCTTGGAACATGCAAGCGCAGACCTGCACATTTTGTTTTTTATTTTATCATTTCCTGTTAACTGAACAACCTTTATCCAATGATCACTAATCTTCGTAAAAATGTTTATTGGAAAATTAAGACTCTTTTGACTGATGCAGACACTCCAAGAGTATTGGCTTACCATGTTTATGTTTAAAAAGCAATCTGTCTATACATTTCATTTCCAGGATCATGTGACCTAAGTTACAAGTAGGCCAGGGCTTACATCAGTTCGTTTTCAAACATAACCAATGTCATATATTTACATCCCGTATCTTCTTTGCAGAGACAACTTGACATTTGAATACATAATTGGTTATGACTTCATCGTTTATTTCAATATTGCTCAATAATTAGATTTGCGATATAAGACAAAACAATTTTGGCAATTCTTTAAAACAAATGTAAGTTGTTGATTATCCCCCATTAATGTACCATAATACCATTACATTCTCCTTATAATACATAACATAATGTAAGCTATTTTCGAGTGCATGCTGACTATGACAACCTTAATGAGCTAATATTTAATTTGGATGTTGTTGTTTTTTGGCAAAAGAAAGAATATTATAAGTGAAGAATATTAAAAAGAATGTTTGCGTATCATGTAATGTCCTTACCGTAACAAGATCGACATGAAATAAATCACATGTGTCGACAATTATAACATTTTGATAGCTTTATTCACATTTTATCAGACTATCATGCCATGATTTATAAAATATTGTTGTAGTGGTATTCTGAGTCCGTGAAGGGTCATTAAGCTGAACCACTGATTAGATCTGTCAATAGAGTTGTGTGCTGTTCTATGTTTCTTGTTTGTGAAGTTGTGTTCTATGTCTTTGGCGTTGCCCATTGCCACTAAACCGGATTTATGTTTAAACTTTTTGCTACTGAGCATGTTTCTGTAGTTTTTTGCATATATATGTATCTTGCAAAAGTGCGACAGCTTCTGTTTAGCATCAGACTAATACCATTCGTTTAGTGACTAGAGTGTAATAACAGCATCTTCAAAGATTAACACACTTTTCTCCTAAAAAAAACCCTTCGTTAGATTTTTGTTTGGCTTTCTCTCTCTCTTTCTCTCTTAGTGATATTTTGAGTTTGTGTTTGTGTCACTTAAATGACAGAATAATCTGATGAAAATAATAAGTTGTCTTGCACAATTTATCTGGATTACAGCGTAATCGAATATGAATGCCAAATCGCATAGGCTTGATAAATTGATGACAAAGGTTTTGTTATGAATGTTTATTTCGTGAATACGCATCAGCAATAAGATATAAGAGGTTTGTTTTGCAGCTTTATGAAATTGCTGTGTTTATTCATTAATAACCATCCTCTTTAACTGCAGCGTGCAAAAATTCTTTAGCTTAAAAATAAATGTGGTCTTAAATTTTGCAGTGCAATCTGCTTAGACCGGTTAATTGAAAATTTGATTTATCTAGCTTAATGCTTTTCAGGAAACAACAACATATCATCAATAACAGTAAGAACATATACAACAACAATCACATTGTTCATTATGAATTGATTAATGCTTGGAGTCACCTTAATTAAACAAAAGAACATGTACAATTCCATTTCAGCCATGCTTCGAGTCACTTTATGTAAATAACAACACAATGTACAATGTCACTTGATGGATGGCTTGAGGCAACCTTAGTAAACAACAACACTAGAATATCGTTTAAAGCGATGGATGCTCCCCTTACATTTATTATCCCCCGCCGAATCGATTTCGAGAGGGGGATATTGTTTTGGCGTTGTCCGTCCGTCAGTCCGTCCTTCCGTCTTCCTTCCGTCCGTCCGTCCGTCCGGTACCATATCCTGGTAGGCATTGATCAGAAAATGTTCAAATTTGGTCAGAATGATTCCAAATCTCAACCACTTTAAAAAGTGGGCTACTTGGGGTCAAAAACTAGGTCACTAGATCAAATCTTAGAAAAATCTTTGGAACATACTTGAGGCATTAGACATGGTCAAATGTTAATTAACCTTAAACAGAAAGTTTTCCTTGATAAACTCTTGGTCGTAAGTAAAACTGGGTTACATATGATTGAAAATTAGGTCACTAGGTCAAATCTTAGAAAAATCTTGTCCAGAACCATATCATTTTAATGATTGGTCAAGTTATGAGGATATCATGTATATAAATGAACGATTCGTACGCGATGAATTTCAAGTAATGTTTTTGGAATTAGATGCTGAAATTAGTATAGCAGAGATAAATCAAGGTATTAAACATTTAAAACTCGGTAAAAGTGCTGTTTAAGATAATTATATGAATGAATATTTTTTAATCATGGAAACACCGTGTTAAACCCTATTTTACACTCACTGGACATTTTCCAGAAACATGATCTAACGGTTATATAGTGCCACTACATAAGAAAGGATATATTCATAACCCGTAAAACTACAGGGGTATTACTTTATTGAGTGTTTTGAGGAAACTTTTTACCCGCATTCTTAATAACAGATTGACATCATGGGCTGAAAATTACAATGTTTACATCGAGGCTCAGGCCGGTTTTCGCAGTGGAATGGGCACTACTGATAATATATTCGCCCTACATGGTATAATTACACATATGATCAATCAGGGTAAAAAAAATGTATTGTAGTTTCATAGATTTTAGCAAAGCTTATGATTATGTTGAACGCAATAGTCTTTGGTCTTAACTGATAAAACTTGGTATTCGCGGTAAAATGATGACAATTCTTAAAGGTATGTACTCAAGTGTTAAATCTCGTGTTAGGTTCAACAACAAGTTAGGCGAAGAGTTCTCTTGCTTTTTAGGCGTTCGTCAAGGTGAATCGTTGTCTCCTTTCTTATTTTCAATGTTTCTCAATGATATTGAAGAGCATCTAGTACTGAATGGTTTTAATGGTATCGAGATGTACATGACAAAAATGTTTATTTTATTATACGCTGACGACATTATTGTTTTTTTCTGAATTGCCCGAAGGCTTGCAAAACGGTGTAGATAATTTATATGAGTATTGTCGTAGATGGAAACTCAAAATAAATGTCCAGAAAACCAAAATAATTGTTTTCAGAAAGGGTGGCATTTTGCCAAGTTTTCTTTCAATGGGGAAATAGTCAGGTCTCTTTCTTATTTAGGTGTTGTCTTTTCCTCGGGTGGTTCCTATAGTAAAACAGAAGAAACTCTAGCTGGCAAAGCACAAAAGCTATTTTTAAACTTAATAAATACTTATACAATTGTCCTTACGTGAGCGTGAAACACCGATTCGACCTTTTTGACAAGCTGATTGTACCTGTTTTGAATTACTCTAGCGAGGTTTACGGTTTTCATAAGGCAAATACTATCGAACGTATCCATACACAGTATTGCAAACGCATTATTCAGGTAAAACGCTATTCACAGTATGATTTTGTTTATGGTGTACTCGGTCGATTTGATTTAGCAAACAAAAGATATATTAGAATTGTAAAGTACTGGCTAAAGATTCTAACTAGTGACGACCTGAAGTATTGTAAAATTGTCTACGAAGTTTTAAAAACTGATGCTGATTTGCTTCCAAGTAAGGTGTCGTGGGTAACATTACTTCAACATTTATTGTCATCATTAGGATTTTATGAAGTTTGGGTAGCTCAGGGTGTTGGTGATGCAAATGTTTTTGTGAGATTTTTTAAACAACGTTTGTGTGATACAAATGTACAAAACTGGAACGCGAGAATTGAACGTTCACCACGCAGCACTTTCTTTAAATCCATTGTTTTCTTTGGCTTTCAGTATTATTTAAAATGTAACGTATGTAATAGTTTAACCATGTCTAGGTTACTTCTTTCATCTCATAATCTGTTTTGAAACAGGTCGATGGCATCGTCCAAACTGTATTCCACGTCAAGACAGAAAGTGTATTACATGCAATAAATTGGAAGACGAATATCACTTTGCGATAGAATGTAATTTATATACTGAACTCCGTAAAAGATACATTGCAAAATATTACTGATCCAATCCAAGGATGTATAAACTTAAACAACTCTTCGAAAGTACTAATAATATAATAAACTCAGAAAGTTATGCACATACGTAGATAAGGCTTTTAAATTTAGAAAAAGTTTACAAAGATAAACAACCTTCTTTTTTCATTTTTGTTTTTTGTTGATGTTTTTTTTGTTTGTTTTTTTTGTTATAATATGTTGCCTTACATTTCATTTTATGTTTTGGTAAATTTGTCCTTTGATTTGTATGTATTGAAGATCGATATTTTTGTTTTTGAAATGTGTAAATGTACAATGTGTAAAGAGTTCACTTTTCTAAGATTTCTATGTTGCACTTTGTTGACACTGTATGTAGTAATATAGGTATATGGACACTTTCTCCATATATGATATCGATCTGCACTTTAAGTATTACGTTGTCTCTTATCATGTCCTTCGTTACCTGTAAAATCTATCGTAAAATTTAAATAAGCCTTACGTGCTCCACTTGCTATGTCATTTGTAAATGTTAAATCGTGTATTTTGTTATTCTCACGGGCCATGTGGCTTATTGAACATGTATTCAAAATAAATCATCTCTCTCTAAAAAAAATTATCTCTCTGTGTTCAAAATTGGCCATGATGTACCCCTTGATGAAATATAGACCCCTTAAAAAAGTGGGTCACATGGGGTCAAAAACTAGGTCACTTGGTCAAATCTTAGAAAAATCTTTTGAACACACAAGAGGCATTATACATGGTCAAATAATCATAAAACTTAATCAGAATGTTTTTCTTGATGAAATCTTGGACTTATTTTGAAACTGGGTAACATATGATCGAAAATTAGGTCACAAGGTCAAAACTTTCAAAAATCTTGTCCGAAACTATATTTTGGTGGTAATTAAGTTCAAACATGGTCAGAATATTCTTTTGGGTTGAATTTCGACTGCGTTTTAAAAGTGTGTCATTTGGGTCAAAAACTAGGTTACTAGGCCGTATCATACAGAAATCTTGGGAACACTCTAGAGTCAATACATCTGCTCTGATTTCCATGAATCTTAATCAGAATGCCTCAATGAAATCTTGGAATGGTTTGAAACTATTAGGTCATTTGGGGTACAAAATGAGATCACTGGGTCAAATCTTAAAAAAAAAAGTTGTGGACATTCTAGAGGCTTTATTTTTTGCAATATATCTGGACCAATCTTCATGAAACTTGATCAGAATGCTTGCCTTGATAAAATCTTCGATTAGTTTGGAACTGAGTAACATGGAGTCATTAACTAGGTTTCTTGGTCAATTCTAAATATTACATTATATTCAATATTATTTTTTATTTCAAACAGTTGCAATCAAAATCAAACTCATTTATATAAATATATATATATATTTCATCAACAATTGATTTCCATTCCTTGACTCAGCCCAATCAGGCGGGGGATATTAATTCAACGAATTTGCTTGTTTTCTATGAAATGGCAGAAATTGTAATACAATGTGCAGGTAGAAGGTGGATGGTCGAATCATTGTTATAAACGATTTGGCAAAACAAATCATAACATGGAAAGTATGGGCAGGTTTGATTATTATTTCTTAAGTAAATTTAGTGCAATGAAATAAAACGCAGCAATTGAAATTCACACATATACAAGATATGGCCCGGACAAACTAAAATAGGGGGAGTTTCAGCGGGCATAACAAAAACAACAGAGCAGAATTATGGTTCTTCGGTTATGCATTTCTCGTATTGCCAACAATTTTCATTTCAAGTCTCAGTTCATTCCATTTTGTATTTTTCAAGATAATGCCCGGACAAGTACCCATATTCAAAAATACCAGGTAAGGGGTACATACTAAAAACAAGCAGGACAGAATTAAAGTTATTGTGCACTGCACTTTCTCTCTGTCATGTATCAATATTTAAAGTTTCATTTTAATCCCTTTAGTATTTACCATGATATGTTCCGGAAAAGCACCACTTTCATAAAAAGGGTAAGGTTAACTAATAAATATGCATGATAGGTTTATGGTTCTTGTGCACTGCGCTTTCTTTCATTGCAATCTATTTATATAAAAGACCAATTATCACTTTAATCTATATAGTATATTGCCCGGACAAGCATCCGTTATGACACAAAGATTAGGCGGAGATAGATTACTAATTATGCATGAAAGGAGTATGGTCATTGTGCACTGCCCTTTCTGTCATTGCTATCTATCCGTATACCAAGTAAAATATCAATCCCAATATAAGTTTTGAAGTTATGGCCCGGACAAGCACTATGCTGATTCTTTTAGTTTAGTTGTGTGTAACCTTAGCTATTCGGCACAGTTTTTTGGAGTTTCTGGTAAATTATACCACGAGGCTTTTGGTTTCCTTTCTACCGAAAATTCTGGTCCTATTTGGCCTTCGATGCTTGGACGTTCACAACAATGTATGTATTTTAAACTCCCTGACTGTTGTTATAAATGTCTTGCTTCATTCGTCTTTATATTTTTTATAATCGTCATTTTTCTGTCGAACGCATTCGTACTCAAAACTTTCGTATCATTAGAAAAATGTTTATTTGTTAGATTTAATCTCTTTAGTGATAACGATTGTACTTAAGACGTTATATCTTCATTGAGATGTTAAGTATATATTTAACTTGAAAAGCAAAACTATATGTAATTTAATGTTGACATTCTAGTGATACAGTCTATTTGTATATTTACAGTTTTTACCACGCACACACACAAACGTACATGTGTTCACCAAGACTGGAATAAACGAAGTTAATCCACCTCTCGTTTTATATTTTCCACCTTGGGATATGGTTAATACTTGCTGCGAGTATATTTAGCATATATATATGGCAGTACAAGCACCAAATATAAAAATATGAGGAAATAACCTTATCTGATATGCTTGATACTATGATGGTTCTTGTGCACTTTTTATCATTGTCATTTACTTATATACCAAGTTTACTTTAAATCCCATTAGTAGATTTGAAGTTATGACACGGACAAACACCAATTATGAAAAATAAAGGGTAATAACTTTATAAATATGCATGCTATAATGATTGTGCTTGTGACTACACTTATTATCATTGCCATTTACCTATATACCAAGTATACTTTCAATCCAATGAGTAGTTTTGAAGTAATTCTTCCAACAAGGGTGTGAAGGACGGTAGGGCGGACGGATGGACGGACGTACGGATAGACAGGCGGAAGGACATACCGGCTTCAATATGCTCTCCCCTCCATAAGGAAAAAAATGTACAATGTCGTTTTAGCCATGATTGAAGATACCTTCAGATAACAACAACAAAATGTACAATTTCACTTGCCCAATTATCTTCAATGAACATAAAAAGGATAACACTTCTTTCTTTTTAAGAAGATACAACTATGGTACCATTATTATGAACAACGCGCTTAAAGTATGAATTAGAATTAAGTTGCAGATGAGAAACAGGAAATGTCCAAGAGTATGTATCTCAGCGAGGAGAGCCGTAAAAGGAAAGAATGTAAAGTTGTATTTGTCCTCGTCTGCACTATTACTATATTATGTGTTTAGAATGTCATGCAGCTAGTGTGTTATTTGATGTTAACATGTCAAAGATTCTTAATACTCGAGATGCTCGTTTCATTACAGGAACTTATTTGTTAATACATGTTTAATCATTTGTTTACATTTTTACCGGGTTTGTTTCAATACACGGATGTCTATGTATATATATATATAGAGAGAGAAATATAACGAACATGAACAAATTATTAGCGGCTAAAGCAATAACAATATTCAAGCACAAACATTTTAAACTACCGAAAATATGACACTTACATCTTAGATATTTATAGAACGGACACCTTAAAATGAGTGTTAACTCTTTAACTCGGTTGGTCTTCATTATATTCTTATCGAGATGTGGTTTTAGACCTTTTAAGGTTTGTCCGCACCTATCGATTACATTGTGGCATATATTCCTTACATTTGCAACAGACTGGAATAAAAGTATACTTTTTGTTAAAAGATTGTCCTTTAAGTTTTTGCTGACTTGAAATATAGGAATATAAACACTTTTTGTTCTACATTTACTAAATATTTGTTACCCATAAATGCTTGGCTACAAATATGAGGCATAAACAAATTGTTTAACATTATAAAATATATTGTTTTCGGATACAAAATAGACCTAGAAGAATATGATTGTGTGAATATTATTTAAGTCAAATTGGCAACTGAATGTAAAACATTTTTATTAGAAGTCGGATATCATGTGACACTTGTATTTTGTACTATGATTTGCTTGCCGTTCAAACATTCCTATGAAAAAATGTGTATTTTCGTTATTTAATGAGTGTGTTCGTAGCATTAAAAGCTTTGAAGACTAGCATTTGCGAAAAACACTTATTATTCAAAGACACTTTTTATTCTCGTTTAGTCTTTGAAATAGTTTTTATATATGTACGAGTTGTATGTTATCGTATATATTATAGGAAGAGACAGATTTCCAGTGTTTGACGACTCCAAATGAAATAGGAATAGAAGTTATATAAATTCCCCTTTAAACGACTACACATTGTTATTAACCCCCCCACATTTCATTCATATCTTTTCAGGGAGAAGTTTGTCTCCATCTTGTAATTTATGACCCACCCGGAGTTATAATTTTAGTGGCAATGCGCTTTATCAATCTTTATAACTTCTAAGGGTGTCATTTTTATATCAAGAATATTTCTTTTGATATCGACATTTAGTCTCGGAACGTTTTGGTTAAGAAAGTGACGCAAATAGCTTTTAGATATGTCCCAGTCGTTGAATAAATAAGACATTCGGGATGTAATAGACATCCCCTCAATTATATGTATCGAAACGAACGCTCTTATACATGTTGTAATCTTTCAAAGACAATGAAGATTTTCCAAATCTAAAAACAGAAACAAGTTTTTTATAACAGTGAAAGGGAGAATGTTGATTATGTTTACTGGTATTGAAAAAAAAAATGATTTTAAATAAATGTGAATTTTAGTTTTAGATTTTTTCTAATTGAGAACTATTGTCAGTATCAAACTCTGCAACCAGACTTGAAATGTAGTGAATAGTTCTAAAATGGCTCGGAACTAAGTCAATTCATTCGTCTGCGTCGTGGCACGTCAAACAAATATTGTCTTAATTTAATGTAAGAGGTCTGTGGACACAATTTACATTTGTTGAGCTTGTTTAGGATACTTAGCCGCCATACATCATTCAATACACTACCGCACTTCGTCTTCGCGGACGTCAACAAAACGCGAAATACATGTCGTCAGTTTAGTGTTAAAGTGCTCTTAGTTTAAGTCAGAATTGTCGTTGTCGTGATAGTTAAATATCGGTTGAGTGCGCTTCCTTTAATTCCAATGATATAATTGGTAGGGAAGTGTATGAGAATTGAAGTTCGCAAGGAGACCTACACGCTGACAGATGTGTTATACAATGGTGACTACAATGAAATGCCAAGAAGTCGAACCATTAAAGTGTTTTTCAGAGGCACAAAGCTTGGGCCCAAGAAACACTGAACGAGAGACACTTATACAGGCAGACACCATATCCATCAGCGTAACTGAGTTATTGTGCACCTATATAGTTGCCTGACGGTCGTTGGATCGAACTCAACACTAAGATATATTTCCATTAGAGATGTTTCATATAGTATATATTCGCTGTGTTGTTTGTGGAGTTTGTGCTGTCTTTTGTGTTTACCCTGTGCCATTAAACGGGGTTTATGTTTAAACATTTGGCTACTGAGCTTGTTCCTGTAGTTTCTCATATAAATATTACTGTAATTATATGATTCACTTTACTTCAGTGATTACAAATAATATGATATAACAAAGTACTTGAAACAGATGTAAATGAGTAAGGTTCTGTAATTATGTGCTCAAGATCGAACATACACTAATAAAAACTCATATTGAACATGAAGATTTTTCTGCCTGTGATCAGAAAAGAATTCAAAAGTTTTTCAACAAAGTTTCAATAAGTGAAATGCTTAATACTCAAATGAGACATGAATATTCATTCGAAAAATATTTTCATTGAGAGGATAAACATTTTCACAGGTATTTGTTCCATGTACTATTTTTATTTCGATATTTCGATGAGAGGATATGCTTTTATACAGGAATCTGTATCATGAGGTTTTGTTATCACGATAATTTTATTTGAGTTAACGCTATTCTACAAGAACTGTATCATGAGGTTATTTTATCTCCATATTTCGATAAGGTAAGGCATAACTGTCTTTGGCGTTAACCCTGTGCCAGGTAACGTTGTTTTTTTAAACGTTTGACTTCTGAACTTCATTCTGTAGTTTTTCATAGGAATATTTATAATTAGGTATGCAGTATAATAATCTCCATTTTGCATGTATTATTGTGATCTCGATATTTCGACGAGGGGGAAAACTATTCTACAGGTATCTATTATATGTATTATTGTTATCTCGATATTTTAAGATTTTACTCCGAATAAGATATGAATTAAGTAAAACAAAATCAAAACATAAAAAGTAGTACCATAAATGGTTGAACGTCATCAAATTTCCAGGTTTTTCTAATACATATGCCCTTTTTTGCCATATTTTCGTTTTTCAAACATTATTTCAATTAAGGTTGACAGTTTCTTTTTAAGTGTGACCAATAATGTAGAACCTTAATTTCAGTGCAACATTATTCCTATATTACCAACATTGCCAACAAATGTCTTTAAAATCTTATCTGGAAGTTATAAACTAAATAATTACAGACATAAATGAAACAAATGTCCTTCTCCTAAATATGTAAGCAAGTTCAGAGTGAGGGTTGTGCACATAAACTGGTATATATATATAGTATTTATGCACTGTGCTGTTTGTAGAGTTTTGTGCTGTTCTATGTTTCTTGTTTGTGATTTTGTGTTCTATGTCTTTGGCGTTTGCCCATTGCCTCTAAACCGAGTTTATGTTTAAACCTTTTGCTACTGAGCATGTTTCTGTAGCTTTTTGCATAAATATTCACCTGGTAATTAAGATAATTTATAATGACTTGATAAATGTCTGTCGAACTAAGGGGATGATAGTCCGATTAATTTCTTCTCCTGTGTAGTAATCAGATTTGTTGGACAATAAATGATATTGGATCTATGCCAGGTTAAACATAAAGCGCTTGGTAATAAGATTTATCTATAATGCTACGGCTTGTTTATATTCAACGGACTCTTAAATTAACTTTGTGTGTGTATTGTGCACGTTGTTGAAGATATTATTGTTCTGTGATATTTTGCTAATGTTCAATTGGTCATTACCAGTAATCACAACCAATGTCTACTGGTCAAATTTATACATAATTATATAATAACGAGGAGCAAAGTATGATCAAATGGGCATATGCATGATATCGCAGAAATATTGTCTATTCAAACATGCACACATGCTTATTGACTATTGCATAGCCATATAGTCTTATAAATTATGACAATATACCTGGTTCAAACAATTGAACATATATGTTACTTGAGCATTAATGTTGTTGTCAAATGGGCAGATATGTTATTGCACAGGGCAATATTTGGTCTTTGCCTATCATATTGTTGTACAGGATTATCCCACTTTCTTGTCATTCTTTCGTCATAATGTATTACCCAATATATACTAAACTTGGCAAATACGCCAATAAACAGTTAATATTTAATCGGAATAGTTCTTCAGCCAAATGTAAGGAAATACTTAATCGCGTATGATGGTTCATCATGTTGTCAGAATTGGCCTAATTGACGAGCGTATTACTCAGACTAACGGCACGTTTGTATTTTCTTTACTTGTTGTATTTTACCATCGGTATCAAGAGTCTTCGTTCAATATTATATATTGGAACATTTCTCTTAGCCCATTGCAAGTGCCATAAAATATTTAATGGTGAGAAGCATTAAGCTTATGAATAAGTGTCTATTTCTGCATTTAGGTTCACGTTTCTTACGTATATTATTTTAGAAAGAACATAATTTAACCTCTTACTTCAGCTCTTATGTAAAGTGTTTTGCACTTCTCCTTCAATATACAATTAGGCTGATAATTACAAAGTCATTATTAATTAGGCAAAATATTGTAAGCATATACAAATAAAAATATTCTTGAGTTTCTTCGATCTGTAAACGTTAAGCTATAGATTACAAAAATAAATTAATCCCCAATTTTTTCTTCGGAAAATGTGATATTGGTAAAAGCGAAAAGTTACCATTTAATATATCTCATATAAATTATATCATTAATGGATTCTTCCTTCTAGTCTCCGGAGACATATTATGTCACTAAGACTGTCTCGTAGCATTCCAAGTGCAAAAATGTCAAATAAGAGATACATTATTTACGAACTTTCAACCTGTATTTAAAAAGAGATCATATATACATCCAGTTATATCTAACATTCTTCACAATGCTAATAAATATGATGCTAACCGAGCTACATGAAATTATGGTAGATTAACTAAAGTGTTGACAATCTTTATGGCAGATGAGATTGTTATCATTTTGGTTAATCTACATACGTTTAACACATACTAGTATAGCAGCTTCAAATCCCAAGGTATTGAACAATTCCGATGTATGGCATTCAGCAATATTATACAATATGTGAACAATATCACCATTACAACCACCACCACCAACAACAGCAATAACAACGTATTGCATAAACAAGCTAATACTGTCTATTTTAGCTTATGGCAATGGCCATAAAACACCACATTCACAAATAAAAACACAACATACGGACCACATACTCATCAAAATAGATCACACTTAATTGGTGGGATTATCGCTTTGAAATGGTAAATGAAACACGAGTTTACTGAATAACAAGTCCATTCTGGACTTTATTTTACCAGTCATACATATATAACTGCAATAAAACAATGTTTTTCAGCTAATCATAATGTTACTTATCTGCTAGAATATTCCAGTTTTAAATGTGAGAAGATTTTTCGATTCGACCGACATGTATTCCTTGATTATATGCAATTCAAACATCGGAAAATGCTTAAAGACATCAGGTTTTTTACACATACATGGTTTTTCATTGTACAAATGTATTGCATTCTACTCAAAAAGAGAAATGAAGGAAAAAAGATTTTGTCCTCCAAAAGTACAGGAATATTTTCAAAATATGTTCTGATTAAAATAGGTCATGTTATTCTAGATATCCTCGGAAAGGCTGCTTGTATAATGTATTTTTCTACAAGAAAAGCATTACTTCCCAGTGCCTTTATTTGAACAATTCTGGTAACTGCTCGTCAAAGTCTTTCGTTGCTTGCTCTAATGTTCCCAAAATAGAGTCAAGATAGCAATAGTATCTGGCTATTAGGGTGCAAATATACGTTGACATATTCCATTGTACACCATATTTTGCACAATAAAACAGCACATATTTCATCTATGTCGATTTTAAACGATGTCGAAAAGTCTCGTAAAAAGTGTTGTTACTATCACTGGATCCGCTTACACTTAATAACTAAAGTAGCTCAAGAAAGTCTTTAAAGAGTGCGTTTCCAGTGTTTTGTTTAAAGTGTCTTAAGAGCCTGACCATCTTATCACCATACGCCGTTTGTTGAACTATTGATATTAAAACTTTTTGTCATTATAGGATTGAATTTGTTTAAAGGTATCTCAAACACTGTTGAATCTCAATACATTGACTCTAATCTATTTTAACTTCTGGAAAAAGGCATTAACACAATAAATAAAGCAAAACTTACAATTCATTACTACATAAATAGATAAAAGGAACATGCACGTACGCATGCACATGTGATTAGACAGTAGTTCCACTATGTTCAAGTGCATCGAAACAGAAAACTGGTATTAAACATGGCCATTTGAAGTATTTTCTGGCCTTGATAGGTAACAAATGTAGGTTTTTCAGAATGTTACGATATGCCAAGGTTTTAGAGTATTTTCCGCTCATAGTTTGAATAAGTTGCATTTTGTTTAAATCACTTTCTGCTATGCTAAACAGAACAGATTTGAGAAAATCTAAGTACGAAATTAATAATGAAATTAAATAGTTAAGCAATGCGGGTCCGAATTTTTTACATGCTTCTAATGATTTAACTTTGCGTCACCTAATTACCTTTAACACTGACTGATCGATTTTTGTCACCAGCTATGTCCATTTTGTTTGAAAAACATTTATTTAACTGCTTTACAACCAAACATAATAAATTCAATTTGAAATATTCATTTTTACTTTCTTTTCGTTCATTCAAATGTTAATTTTCAGTTCAAATGATGTTGTTTTTTAGTTTCGAATAATATATTGGAATCAAAAATGGCACATTCACCACAAATCTAGTAGCGCTACTGGCAAGAAATTTTTATTTTAATAAAATCCCGTCAGATATGACATTTAAAGAACCTCGCTCCATATAAGTTATTTCTGTGACTTTTTTTGTTATTCTTCGTGCTGGTGCGTGTCATGGGTTTTCAATTTATGCATGCATGTGATATTTTTATATTTTACTGAACATGTTATAATTATGCACCCCTTTTCGAAATAAATATATCTTTATAAATTAACATAAACGCTTTCTCGAACGCCAACGCCGAGGCAAGTAGAAGAGTCCATCAATATTGCGTGATGCAAAATATATTGGATGTGCTTCACAATAGAAGTAAATTATGTATAAAAATGTGCTAAAATGAAAAAGGCATCACCGGAATGACCAGTTGTCTTCAGTCACTCTTGTTATGGGTGTATTTGTCGTTTTGTACTTTCACTCTTTACTGTTGGGCTTGTATTTTTAGTTCAGTATTAAAACAGATTTTCAGTTGACATCCCTGACAAGAAAATTGAAACTTGTCTGAACACTGTATAGCAGCTCAGGCTTATTGCCAAGAAGAACCATAATTGTAAATTGTAATTACAGACCTGCATCCTTTAATTAGGATCAGATTTGTTGGGAATACCACTGCTTTAAACTATTGTTTAATTTCAAGGTTGCGACTTTTCTAGCCTTATTGCAGAAATGGTGATGAACAGAAATTCGGAAGACAACAACACAAAACAGTCGAACCATAAAGTTGTTTTAATTGGAGCCAAAAGCATAGAGGTATTGCTTTACAGAAAAGACAAGCTTAAAATAGTGAAATTAAACGATAAATTTACAATATAATAATTTTGAACGGGAAGTTAATTCCGATTCATATTCTTTTTAAGTCCTTGTGTAAATTAATCATATTCATTACACTTATTTCATATTTAACTAAATTGTCCAAAACTATTGAAACCAAGTACACTCCCTTACTTTCACTCTTAAGCAAATGCAATAAAATATGTACTCTCATTAAGTTACACCTGGAGTAAGAACTCGTCCTTTATCAGAAGCAGCATGTGAACTTAGTTTTCAAAATGGTCGGGAATATAAAATGATAGCTATATTCTTCTTAAGTCATAAAGAAAATTGAACCTAATCCTTTATCATTTTTACCGCAAACAAGAATAAATAAATCAATCAATTTTTTAAACGTAAATGATAACATAGATTCAACTAAAAGAAATGACTTTACATTTTTGATTGCATATATATATGATATATATCCTAGAAATCGCTAAACGTATGTATATTCGTACATTTTAGGGAGCTCCCGGCCAGGCTTACTTCTTACACAATCTGCATTCTTGAAGTATAACTGGTATGTTGCCATTTCAAAATTGTTATAACATTGTTTCATTCTTTTTTCACTTTCTGAACGTTTTAGTTTTAGCTAACAATGGTACAAAGGTACATTTAAGTGCAAATACGTTATCTATGGTGTCCTAAATGACCATTTCCTAATTTAACATTTTGCAAGATGATTGAGGATACTATTTATTGTTTGTTTCAAAACTGAATTGCAATATTTTTAACGAATGAGCGAATAATCCGTGGTAAGGATGATGAACACAACAATTAATTTTTCTTGCAATTTCTGAATTTAGCAAAGCTTTCATTTCACTCCTAAATTTTATATTTTCTACGCCAATGAAAGTCAATTTTTGGTGATTATAATTCAAGTTTTACTTTTCGAGTAGCCCCTTTGAACGGATTTTGAAAACCTGGTAAGAAAACATTCAGTTTCAAGTTGCTTTACGGGCGTATTAAAACATACCTCACTCACGTATATCATCGGCAAAAAAATATTACTACTAAAGTTGTAAGTTTAGTTAGTATTTTATAAACGAGAATGAAATGCTTGGTAAAAAATGGTGGACCTCAAACTCTGGAAAATAATAGTCATCTTAACAAAACACTTTTCTTCGTCAACTACATGTTTTATAGACGTTTCATGCAAAGCGATAAACACACCGTTTCTTCAGTCGAATATGTGCTTAGCCAGCCGACAGGACTAGCAGATATCATGTCTCAGACATATCATTTGATTGGATGGAATTTGATTTCGCAGACATATAATGGATTTTATTGCTAGTATAATGCTGAAAATTGTATTGGGATTAATGAGCAATCTGATTGAATGTGTCTGATATAATCATACTGTCTTTTTTGTCGCATAAAACGATGGAAAATACGGTTAAGTAAACGAATGTTAAAGTGCAACTCAAACGAAATCAATTTGTATATATCTTACGGGAGCAGTAATTGACAACACATCAGTTCGGGAAATACAACTGGAGCTTCAACTAAACATAATATTGAGTATGCTAAATAACTTCAGGATTTGCCTTTCATTTATCAATCAAATGACGCATTAAACAATAAGAATGGAGTATAATTGAACTCTGATGATACAAGCACAACTTTTTGCAACGATAAAAACTCACAGCAATAGGTTAAGAGTTCAAAAAAAGATTAAAATATTTCTCCACAGATGTAGGCCTAAGATTCTGAGTATGATAAATCTTGCGCGGCGTATAGTCATTCACATATTATTTGAAGTATTTGTGTGTATTCCACCTAGCGTAATGTTAATGTAAAACAATTTATTCCATGAAAGATCAGTGTCAAGATTTCTTAAATCAGTGGTCAATAGTTTTTGTTAATAATTCTCAATTTCATCTTCATCTGACGTGAAGAACAACATCAACAAGATAAGTAGCAAAACGTTAAAACACAAACCCCGTTTAATGGCACAGGCACAACTGTTTTGTCAATAATCCGAAATCAATGCAATAGCTCAAAACTTCAAAATAGATAATAATTAATACTACAATAATGTAATGGGTTGTTTTTAAAAATGCAATCATCCTAAACATTATCGTAAATAGGTACCGCCTTATTGTTTTGTTGCTCCAGTTGGAGAAACTCCACAGTCCAAATCAATTTCCACCTGAACGGTTATAAAAGGAGATTGCTGATGTCCTTACCGATGTCCTTGCCAATGTATATACCCTAGAATATTAAACATTTTTTACTCGATTGGTCTTCATTAATATTCTTATCTCGGTGTGTTGTTAGACCTTTAAAGGTTTGTCCGCGCTTAACGATTACATTGTGGCATATATCCCTAACATTTGCAACAGGCTGGAATAAAAGTTTATTTAATAATCATGAACTTGGAAGTTGTAAGATTGTCACTTAGGTTTTTGCTGAGTTACAATATAGGAATATAAATACTTTTTGTTCTACATTTACTAAATTTTTGTTAACCATAATTGCTTGGCTATAAACATGTGGCATAAAGTATGTTTAACAACATAAAATATATTGTTTTAGGCTACAAACTAGACCCAAAGAATATGATTGTATTACTTTTATCTCAGTCAAATTGCCAACTGTATGTATAAAACATTTTTATTAGTAGTTGGAGATCAAGTGACACTATTATTTTACACTATTATTTGCTTGCCGTTCAAACGTGCCTATGAACAAATGTGAATTTTCGTTATTTAATGAGTGTGTTCGTAGCATAAAATGCTTTTTAGACTAGCATTTACTAAAACACTAATTATTCAACGACACGTTTTAATCTCGTTTAATCTTTGTAATATTTTTTATGTACAAAACGTATGTGATCGTGGGTTTTTATAAAGGAAGAGACGGTTTTTCAGTGATTGGCGACTCAAAACAGAATAGGAATAGATGTTATATCCCCTTTTAAACGATTACACATGGCTATTAGCCCCCCGCATTCTATTCATATATTTTCAGGGAGAAATTTGTCTCTATCGTGTAATTTGTGACCCACTCGGAATAATAAATTTAGTGGCAATGAGATTTATCAACATTTTATAACTTCTAAGGGTGTCATTTTTCGATCAAGAATATTTCCTTTATATCGACATTTAGTCTCGGAACGTTTTGGTTAAGGAAGTGACGCAAATAGCTTTTAGGTATATGTCCCAGTCGTTAAATAATAAGAAATTCGGGATGTAAAAGACATCACCTTAATTATTTGTATCGAAAAAAATGCTCTTACACATTTTGTAATCTTTCAAATATTTTGAAGATTTCCCAATTCTAAAACTGAGACAGAAGTTTTTAAAACAATGAAAGTGAGAATGTCGATTATATTTTCTGATTTTGAATAAATGAATGTTTTAAAAAAGTGTTAACATAATGATTTAAATTCTATGATTTGGATGATACAAAGGTCCGTATTTTGAGCAGGATTTGTTTTTATTTATTTTTGTTTTGTTTTAGTTTCTCTCTAATTTAGAATTATTTTCAGCTTCAAACTCTGCAACCCGAATAGAAAAGTTTTAAATAGCTCTGAAATAAGTCAATTTATTCGTCTGCGCCGTGGCACGTCCAACAAATATTGTCTTAATTGAATGTAAGAGGTCTGTGGACATATTTACATTAGTTCAACTTGTCTAGGATACTTAGCCGCCATACATCATTCAGAACATTACCGCAAATTATTCGCGGACGTCAACAAAACGCGAAATACAAGTCGTCAGTCTAGTGTTATAGTGCTCTAACTTTAAGTCAGAATTGTCGTTTTCGTGATAGTTAAATATCGGTTGAGTGCGCTTCCTTTAATTCCAATGATATAATTGGCAGGTTAGTGTATGAGTATTGAAGTTCGCGAGAAGACTCACAGTGTGTAGTACAATGGAGACTACACGGAAATGCCAAGTAGTCGAAACATTCAAGCAATAATTCTATTCAGTGGCACAAGGTTATGGTTCAAGACACACTGCGCGATAGACACTCTTACGGGCATACAACACATGCGCTATAGTGGTAGATCCAGGATTCCACGTAACTTAGGGGGTGTTACCTTTTGAATTGCCTCCCTCCCTCAGAACCGAAATTTATTTGCTTGGCATTGAGGTTTGGTGGTCCTCGCTTAAAAAAGGCTTTAACAATTGCTAGTCCGAAATGGTGCATCGGTTTTATCTCTTTTGTTGAAATAGATAGTCAACTTGGGTGGTTTTCGGGGGGGGGGGTGCGCGCCGGATGCGACCTCCGGATCCGGTTGTGGGCAATTTAATAGACAAACGTTCGATGGTTCGAACTCCACACAAGGGCATCTTTTCATTGCTGGTTTACTATTAATATATGAATCCCTTGACTTTAATAATTACAAATCATATGACATAACAAATTACATAACTCAGCTGTATCTCAGTAATGTTCTGTAATGGTTTTCTAAAGATCAAACATACGCCACAACATACATATGTCTTTGAACATGAAGATTTTGGCTGCCTATTGTAAATTTTAAAATTTCCAAGTAAATACCCTTATTATCAGATCTGTGATCAGAAAAGAATTCAAAAGAGTTTCAATATATGAATTATATAATACTCAAGTGAGACATTGTCACAAATTTTGTATTTTAATCAGCATTTATTTGTTTGTTTTGTTTTGTAGTGTAATTATGAGGGAACCATTTATTTTATTTAAAGTGAGTTTAAATCACTAGTTTTTATTGTATAGATACAGAAGTTTATCTACCGATTTAATGATTTGCTTAGATGACCACTAAATTTGTGTTTCACTGTACTACCAACTGGACAGGACTGTTTGATTGGTCAGTTTGACCACTACACAGTAGAGCATATAAAATTGACGGAGAACAGATTTTAGAGAGAGAACTACACTTTCATTTGAACGGACAGGTTGTTGAGCGGCTTGTAAAGTGCATGTCTTTGTGAAGTGGAATGGCTGGGAAGTAATGGTTAAAATTGTTCTTAAACACCCGACACCAGGGTAAGTACAATGTTTTATTACATTTTTATTTTGTTAAGTTATCGTTGCTGAGTGAGGTAAATATGTTTTAAAAGAATATTTTTTCAAAAGTTATTCAATATTTCATTTTTATTAGTAAATTAGTGGTATATTGTAATATTTTGGGATATTTGTTTTGCATTGAATTGTATTTCAATGTTTTGGTTGTTTCTTCTAAACTTGTACGTTATATACATATTTTTGATAGGAATCGTACTCTTGTACATAATATCATAAATGTTACGTTGGAATAATTGTCAAGGTCATTTTAGCTTGCAAGATGCTTATATGTTCTTGTCAATAATATATTTATTTGATGTTTAAGAATAGCATTCTTATAGCTTCCTATAAATCATCAGGTTACGTTGGGGTTCTTTTGCCGATGTGGGTATACGGCGAGCAGGGACGTAACAAACACTCATGGGAGTTCGTTCTTCCGGTCTGTGTGGGTAGGACGTCAGCGTAGGACATAACGTTGAGGTTGGAGGTTTTGTTATGTCACGGTAGAATCAATGTCAGGTGACTCTGTGTGGTCGTCGGTTATGCCAGCTATTTGGACGTTAACATCGATTGACGTCGGAGGACGCGTACTGCGGAGCCCGTGACGCTGTGTGGTCGTCTGGGTGTTCGGTTGGGCTTCCTTGAGCGTCGATATTCGTGTGACATCGGAGGATGGGAATGGGGGACGCTGAGTGTCGGTGGTTTGTTTGTTGTCGTCGGAGTGTTAGTAATCTATAGTATGCTGCTTGATATCTACACCAGGATTAACATATTAAGTACTAAAGAACTGACTGAAATCACATTTAAACACTGAAGAACAATTTATAATAAAAGGAAGCATAATTATTGTTTTGAATTACTTGCGTTTCATTTCTTTTGTATTTGTATTACATATGTATGATATAATATTTTAACAATAATTTCATTATTTAGAAACATTATTGTTTGGGTAATTTGTGTTCCTTCACCATTGATTGGACAGCCCCTGCTCCGCGCTATTCCTGACCTTTGACAGACATGTCTATCAATTCGAAAATTATTTTCGTTGAGAAGACACAGGTATCTGTTTCATTATAATTATTTTTATTTCGAAAGGAGAGGATAAGCTAGTATACAGGAATTTGTATCATGAGGTTTTGTTACCTCGATGTTTCGATTTGAATTTAAGCCATTCTACAAGAACTGTATCACGAGGTACTATAATCTAAATTGTTCGATATATTTGTAGGTGATGCATTTATACAGGTATGTGTATCATGCACTACAACAATATCGATATTGCGATTAGAGGGAAAACTATTCTACATGTAGCTATTCCATGTATAATTGTTATCTCGATCATTCGATGAAAGGGTAAGCTCATATTCCGTATAATTAAGTAGAAAAATAATTCGTAACTTTTATATACCAACCTTATTTCAACTTAGGTTAACCGTTTCTTTTCCTTTGCAGCCCAGTTTGAAATTCCACAAGCTAAATGCCACATTTATTCTATTTTCACAACCTGGCCATCAACTGTCTTTAAAATCTGACCGTTAAGTAATAAACAAGATGCTAAAGACATATTTCGAACGAGAAGCCTCTTCCTGATTATATAAGCGAGTTCACCTGGTGATTAAATTAATTGACTATAACTTGATGAATGTCCAGGGGTTGATAATCCAATGAATTTCTTTTCCTGTGTTGTAATTGGATTTGTTAGAAAATGAATAAAATTAGATCTATACCAGGTTAAACATACAGCGCTTGGTAACTAGATTGATATATAATGCTTCGGCTTGTTCATATTCTAGGGACTCAATGTGTGTGCATTGTATAGCTATTATTGTTCTGTGATACTAATATTGTGTTTGTTTAGTCATTACCAGTAACCACAACCAATGTATATTGGTCAAATTGATACATAATAATAAAATGACAAGGAGCCAAGAATGATCAATTAGACACATGCATAATGACACAAAAATGTTGTCTGTTCAAACATACAAACATACTAACTGACTTTTGCATAGCCATACAGTCTTATAAATAATGACAATATACCTTGTACAAACAATTGAACATATTTGTTACATGACCATTAATTGTGTCGTCAAATGGGCAGCTATGTAATTGCACAGGGCAATATTTGGTCTTTAGGCATATGCTTTCTGCAAATACGTTGAACACCTATGGCTGTTTTATTGAAATATTGCAATAGTACGTGCATAATGCATCACTTAACAATTGAAAAACTAGCAATATGATAAAATTTGTCGGACCTTAGGAAGAAAACATGTTCTCTGTTGTTGTTTTAATTTAACTTGCATTTTTTCATTGCTATTTTGGCCATGCCGTAGTATATTGATTAACGCCTCAAATAAGAACTTACAATGTTGTACAGGGTTATCCCACTTTCTTGTCATTTCTTTCGTCATAATGTAATACCCAATGCATACCAAACTTGGCAAATACGCCAATAAACATTAGTTAATAGTTCATCGGAATAGTTCTTAAGCCAAATGTAAAGAAAGTATTAATCGCATTTGCATGGTTCATCATGTTGTCGGAATTGGCTTTATTGACGGGCGTATTGCTCAGACTAACGGCACGTTTGTATTTTCTTTGCTTTTTATTTTACCATCTGTATCAGTACGAGTGCTCGTTCAGTATACTTTATTTTAAGCTCATTGCAAATGCCATATAATATTTAATGGTGAGAAGCATTAAGCTTAGGAATAAGTGTCTGTTTCTGCATTTAGGTTCACATTTCTAACGTATAATCATTTCAGAAATAACATAATTTAATCCCTCAGGAAATTTATATTTCCCTATTTCAGCTCTTATGCTAAGGGTTTTGCGAAAACCTCCTTCAATAAACAATTAGGCCGATAATTACAAAGTCATAATTACTTAGGCAAAATATTGTAAGCATATATAAATAAAAAATATTCTTGAGTTTCTTGGATCTGTAAACTATCAGCTATGGATTACAAAAATAAATTAATCCCCAGTCTTTTGTTCGGAAAATGTGATGTTGGTAAAAGCGAAGAGTTATCCTTTAGAATATCTCATAAAAATTATACCATCAATGGATACTTCCTTCTCGTCTCCGGAGACATATTATGTCATTAAGATTGTCACGTAGCATTTCAAGTGCAAACATGTCAAATTAAAGACACATTATTTACGAAGTAAATGAACAAAAGTGAGCACGTTCATTGACCGTGTTCACAAATGTAAAGAAATATTCAATTATTGAAGATGAATGCATAAAACATATTTCCTTGATTTGTTTTCTTTACTACTCACACAAACATCATATTTCATATCATCTCTATTAGACAAATGTTGGTTGAGAACGTTCATTGACCGCGTTCACAATTGTGAAAGAAAGATTCAATTATTGAAGATGAATGAATAAAAAAGATTTCCTTGATTCGTTATTTTTACTTCATCACACACACATCATATTCCATAAACAAATCGGTTTGCTTAAGATGACTGATAGATATCGATGTTGACATTTGAAATCACAATAGCAGCTATGATTTAATAAGAATCATCGAATGTCTCAAGTGTATGGAATACACATAGTGCTTTTGAATAGGAATAATCGCATTGAAGTTTTAAAAGACTATACCTATAAAGGTATTTACGACAGCTTTTTATCATTTACCGTCGCATATTTCGCAATTACAACACAGTTATGGCCAATTATTTCTATCACAGACAACACAGTTATTTCTATAGCCTATGACCAATGGATTCTTTCACAGGGATCTGTCTCATTGTATGTGTCTAAAATCTTGATATGTATATTATGATTTTCAGGTACATACAGTGTACAGGTAAATATTTTAGTTCTAGTATACTTATAAATTCGGCGATGCTGTCCCTGTAAAGAAATACACAACTTACAATAAATGCATAAGCTCTTATTTAGTTGTTTTCGGCTTTTTTTGTATAAATGTGAGAAGATTTTTCGATTCGACTGACATGTATTCCCTGATTATGTGCAATTCAAACATCGGAAAATGCTTAAAAAGATCAGTTCTTTTACACATACATGGTATTTCTTTGTACAAATGTATTGCATTCTACTCAAAAAGAAAAATGAAGAAAAAAAGATCCTCAAAAAGTATCGGAATATTTTCAAAATATGTCATGTTATTCTAGATATCCTCGGAAAACCTGCTTGTATAATGTATTTTTTCACCAGAAAAGCAGTACTTCCCAGTGCCCCTTATTGAATCAATTCTTGTAACTGCCCGTCAAAGTTTTCCGTTGCTTGCTCTGATGATCCCAAAATTGGGTCAAGATAGTATCTGGTAGCAAGATAATAGCAATAGTATCTGGCTATTAGTGTGCAAATATACGTTGACATATTTCAATTTACACCGTATTTACAATGTCACAATAAAACAGTACATATTGCAATTATGTCGATTTTAAACGATGTCGAATAGTCTCGAACAAAGAGTTATTACTATCACTTGATCCACTTTCACTTAATATCTAAAGCAGCTCATAAAGGTCTTCAAAAAGTGCGTTTCAATCTTTTCATAAAAGTGTCTAAAGAGCCTGACCATCTTAGCACCATACGCCGTTTGTTGAACCATTGCTACTAAAACTTTTGTCATTACAGAAGGTATCTCAAACACTGTTGAATCTGAATAAATTAACCCTAATCTCTTTTAAACTTTTGGAAAAAGCATTACAAAATAAACAGAGATATACTAACAATTCATTAATACATAAATAAATAAAGGGAAGACGCACGTACGCATGCACATGATATTAGACAAAAGTTCCACTAGGTAGGCAGGTGCATCAAAACAGAAAACTGGTACATAAAACATGGTCATTTGAGGTATTATATGGACATGATAGGTAACACATGTAGATTGTTTAGAATTATTCGATATGCCAAAGTTTGAGAGTATTTTCCATAGTTTGAATAAGTTGCGTTTTGTTTAGATCACTTTCTGTTATGCTAAACAGAACAGATTTGTACGAAATTAATAATGAATGTACTATAATACGCCTCCACAGTCAGAAATTTACGATAACCTTAACTGATGAAATAATTAAGCATTGCGGGTCTGCATTCGGTTTCCATATGCTTCTTATGATTTAGCGTTGCGTCACCTAAATACCTTTTAACACTGATTAATGGATCTTTGTCACCAGCTATGTCTATGTTGTTTGCAAAACATTCATTTAACTGTATCTACTGCCAAACATAATCAATTCAGCTTTTCAGATGTTAATTTTTACTTTGTTTTCGTTCATTCAATTTATTTTCAATGCACTTGGTTCAAGTATTGTTGGTGTTGTTGTTTAATTTGGAATTATATAATGGAAACCAAAAATGACACATTCACAACAAATGTAGTAGCGCTCCTGGCAAGAAATTCATATCTTAATAAAATCCCGTCAGTTGTTTCTGAGATATGACATTTTAAGAACCTCGCTGGAAATAAGAGATCCTTGTGATTTTAAATTTATGCATGCATGTGATGTTTTCATATTTTACTGTACATGTTTTATTGTCCGTATTATGCAACCCTTTCTAAAATAAATCTATCTAGTATATAGCTTAATAAAAAAGCTTCATAGAACGCCAACGCCGAGGCAAGTAGAATAGTCCATCAGTATTGCATAATGCAAAGGATATAGGATGTGCTTCACAATGGAAGTAAAGTATGTGTAAGAATATGCTAAAATGAAAAAAGCATCACTGGAAAGACCAATTGTGTTCAGTTACCCTTTTTATCGGTCTGTTTTGTACTTTTACTCTTTACTGGTGTGCTTGTATTTTTAGTTCAGTATTAAAACAGAATTTCAGTTGACATCCCTGACAAGCAAATTGAAAGTTGTCTGAACAATGTATAGCAGCTCAGGCTCATTGCCAGGGAGAACCATAGTTGTCAATTGTGATTACAGGCCTACAGCCTTTAATAAGGACCAGATTTATTTGGAATGCCTCTGCTTAAACAATTGTTTATTTCAAGGTTGTGACTTTTTTAGCCTTATTTACAGAAATGGTGATGATCAGAATTTCGGAAGACAACAACACAAAACAGTTGAACCATAAAGATGTTTTAAACTTGAACCATAAGCATAGAGCTATTTCTTTACAGAAACGATTAGCTAAGAATAATGAAACATCTACATCTAGATTCATCTACAATATAATGACTTTGAACGGGAAGTAAATTTCAGATTCATATTCTTTATAAGAGCTTATGTAAATCAGATCATATTCATAACACTTATTATTGTCCAAAACTATTAAAATCAA
Organism: Mya arenaria; assembly: GCF_026914265.1. NCBI lineage: Eukaryota > Metazoa > Mollusca > Bivalvia > Myida > Myidae > Mya > Mya arenaria. Next base: position 71,214,800 of record NC_069129.1, on the reverse strand, counting down.
ATACACTCCCTCCATTTCACTCTTGGCAAAACACAATAAAATATGAACTCTAATTATGTTACACCTGTAGTAAGAACTTAATTAAAAGCAGCATTTGAACTTATTTATTAAATTGGTCTGGGATACATAATGATACCTATATCCTTCTTAAGTCGTAAGGAAAATTGAACGTAATCCTTGATCTTTTTTTACCCCATAAATAAATGTAATCATCCACTTTTTTACCTTTCATGATGATAAAGAGTAGGTTTATCAACTTATTGAACTGGTTTCACATCATTATTATTATCGCACACATTCAAAAATATATCCTGGAGTGAAGGTAGATGTATGTGTATGCGAACGTATACATTTTAGGGAACTCCTTGCCAGGCTTACTTATTAAATATGTGTTACATCTGGTGCATTCTTGGAATATGTCTGGTATTTACTGGTATTTTGCAATTTCAAAATTAATAACATTGTTTCATTCTTTCTTCACTTTCTAAGCGTTTTGGTTTCGGCTAGCAATGAAACAAAGTAAACTTTTAAGTGAAAAAACGTTATCAATGGTTCCCTAAATGACCATTTGCATATTTACAAGCATTTTGCAAGATGATTAAGGATATAATATTTATGCAAAAAGCTACAGAACATTTTTTTTGTTACAAAGTATAATAGTAATATACTTAACGAATGAGCGAATAATACATTAAAGTTAGGATAAGGAACACAACAATTAGTTTTGATATGCACATTTCTGAATATACTGAGGGTTTCATTTCATTCTTAATCTTTATATTTTCTACGCCAATGATAGTCAATTTTGGAGATTATAAGTCAACTTATAATTGTCGGGTAGCCTCTTTAGCACAGTTTTTGAAAGTCTGGTTAGAAATTATAAGGGTTTCAAATCGTCTTTCGAGCGTATTAAAACATGCCTTTAATACGTATATTATCTACAAAAAAGTATAACTATTAAAGTTTTAAGTTTCGTCAGTATTTTATAAATGAGATTCCTCTTGAAATAAATGCTTGGTAAACAAACATGTTCATGTATCCCAAACGATTTATGTAAAATGATAAGCACATCGTTTCTTCAGGCGAATATGTGCTCAGCCAGACGAAAGGCCAAGCACACACTATGTCTCAGACATATTATTTGATCAGATGAAGATTGATTTTGCAGACATATAAAGTATCTCATTGCTAGTATAATGCTGCAAATTATATTTGGGATAAATGAGCAATCTGATTGAATGTGTCTGATAGTATCATACTATCTTTCTAGTCACATACAATGATAGAAATTACGGTCAAGAAAATGAATCTTAAAGAGCAAACAAAATCAATTAAAATATGTCTTACGGGAGCAAGAATTGACAACCTTCACTTCAGAAGATATAACTTCAGCTTAAACTAAACATAATATTGAGTACAATTATATAAATAATGTAATAATACAATAATGTAATGTTGTTTTTTTAATTGCATTAAAATTAATATTTTTTCTCCACAGACTGAGGCCTAAGGTTTTGATAATGATACATTTTGCACTGCGTATCATCAACCACATATAACTTTACGTAATTGTGGGTATTCCACCTAGCGTGATGTTAAAGAAAAACAAAGTATTCAATAAAAGATTAGTGTTAAGATTGCTTAAATCACTTGACAATAGTTTTTGTTAACAATTCTCAGTTTCATCTTCAATACCTATGTGAAAAACTACAGAAACAAGATCAGTAGCCAAACGTTTAAACATTAACCCCGCTTAATGGCACAGGCACATTTTTTTTTCAAAGCAATAGGTCAAAACTTCAAAACAGATAATAATAAATACTACAATAATGTAATGGGTTGTTTTTAAAAATGAAATCTTCCTTAACATAATTGAATAAAGGTACTGTCTTATTTTGTTTTTCCAGTTGGAGAAACTTCACAGTCCAAAACAATTTCCACCTGTACGGTAATAAACAGAAATTGCTGATGTCCTTACCGATGTCCTTGCCTATGTACACACCCTGATTATGAGATTTCTTAACATCCAACAGGCAATTTATTTTCAGTGAGTAATGAAATGTGAAGCACATGACTATGGGCTACATGAAAATGAATCATCGTTTCTTAAAAAATTATATATTCACGTCAATGAATAGATACTGACAAAACAAACAATTTTAGATCACACGCCTGGGCCCTATTGTCAATAGTTAATTATTTATTATTTTGTTTCGTTTGAAACAATATTTATTTCAATAAAAATGGATACACAAAATAAACGCATAACCTATAACCTATAATGTGAACTTTGATCGTAATTTACCAGGGTTTCGGGACTGACTCAACGGGTGGTCCTTAAGTCGAGATATATATTATATTATACAGTCGTCGAAATGTTGCGTTTTCGTATTTTCTTAGCTAAACTAACCTGTTATATAGTTCAACTGTGAAATTGTTGTTTTTTACATATTTTTGTGTTTCTCGTGGTTGATTTACGAAACAAATTCAATTGGTAGTGAGTAGTAAAAAAGGTAAGATATACCTAGTGAAATGTTTTAATGGCGGACTCTCTGGAGTCTGCTGTCCTTTGTAAATAAAAAAGCGGGGATCACGTGAATCATGAGATCTTACTCAAATTATTTTTAAATACAAAAAGGAATTTATCGAACCTTCATTCATTGAGAAGGAGACTATAAGGTAAAAACGATGCTGTATTCAATTATAGTACGGCGTCAATATCACGAGCTTCACCTTCACGTTATCCACTTGAGCATGTATCTGCTAAAAGAGCGATGAGAAATTCTTAGGCGGAATAATTTTGTTTTTCGTGTAAACTAACAATCGAAACTTAAACTTGAATTGGCATTCTTGTTTTCTGTTACTAAAATGGAATGTCAGAGTCAGGAATCACGTGACTTCAACGGGGTTTTCACATGGGTCAAAACCGATGTAAACAAACAAGAAAATGACGTTAATTTCTTAATTACGTTTTTGACGGAAATGATATGAAAATATGTCTAAGGCTAAAACAGACTGTGCTTTTTCTTCCTCTACACGTTTGAGATGTTTTAGATTTCCTGTTTCCTGTTTTAGATTTCCTTTGTGCGTGCCTTGAAATGTTCGTCAATTATTTTATCGATTAATACATCATTGTTTTATTTGAGAATAAACCAATCATGTTATTGATCGGAAAGTTGAAGGTCCCATGTTTTCAACCCAAGTCTAATTTATAATGGGAGGAGTTGAGGAATGCCACAAACGCGATTAAATGATGCATCAAGCGAAATATTCCCTTTTAATAATCACTTATATAAAAAAATGAAAAATAAAAATGATTATGCAAAAAAACAACTCAATACCACACTCTCGCGCCACATCGTGCCAACGAGAGTGACTTAGTATAAGCTATCATAGTTTCCTTCACAATCGTTGTAAATTATATAATGGTTAAAGTAAAAAAAAATATCGACAACATCGAGAAGGAAGCTTGTAGGTTTATATTTTGTTTCGCTTTTGTTTTGTTTTAAAGCTGCTTGTACTGGTGTTAGTGCTGTAAAGAAGATCGACAATTCCAAAGAATGTAAGAGGTTATATCACCAACTCGGGACGAAATAAGTATTGTGGCGTAAGAGAATGAATGATCTTGTAGAAAAGAGTCAGTGTTTCCGCCGCAACTCCTTCGGAGATTCAGGTCCTGTTTCAATATACAGATTAGAAATTGAAACAATCTTGTTGCACCGGATTTACATCACGCTGCCTCGTTCTAAACTTTCTACGTCCTCTATGTAAGCTTCCGTTAAATGAATATGAAGTAAATATGCTGCCAGGTCGTAGTTTTGACGGACTGAGGTTATGTACGTTGGCAGAGGTTTGTTATAAAATAGCTCCTTAACGTTCATTTATTAATAAATAAACGAAACAATTCCGCTCGTTTCTTGAAAGATATGAACATCCAATGACTGTCACATCAATTACGTGTGGACTTACGTGTTTGTGGATAAACTATTTTCCCCTGAACACAATTTATATATAATTCCCTCATAAAAATATATAACGACAGAAACATTTCAGGAAATAACTCGTCTCAAATAAGAACATGTGCAGAATAAAATGAAATGTTACTCTTTCGACCATGTAACGTAAGCATGCATAATTCTTACTTGCCGATGTACTAGAAATATTAAGAGATTGTAGAACTACTTATTGGCTAAGGCTTATGGTGCCTTTGTAAAAACAGATTTAAGTCATAAATTAAATTAAATATGTATAAACGTGAAAAATGGCACACTGATTGTTTACCTAGACTTGAAGTATTTCCAAATTAAATTCACTCAAATAAGTTTAAAATGTGCTTATTCCCCAATTACAAATGCGACAAAATATCTTAAATTGTTTATATATGTACATAATCCCTATGCTTTTGATCATTAAAGTCAAATGAGTTTAACATAAAATGCGTTAAAAAAAAACAAAAACAAAACAAAAAAATCAAAAAAAAAAACATTGCAAGTGTAACATTTATTGTGCTCCGTAGAAGACATCCTTAATTATTATTATAAATGTACATCATGTTGCTTTTGACAGATGGATTGTTTTCGAATATACTGAAGAATAGTTTTACCTTGACATACATATAGTCTCAAAAAAGGTAATGTCTGAGATGACTGAGTACTTATTTTTGAAAAAATAAAATAAAATTAAATGGCTGTACGTTTCAGCAACATATAGGTTAAAGCTGCACTCTCACAGATTTACAATTTTTACAACTTTGTTTATTTTTTGTCTTGGAAAGAGCAACTTTTGCGTAAGTATCTGCAAACCAATGATATAAGATTGCTGACAAAAATTCAGATCGTAGATTTTCTCATTCTCGTTCGAAAATTAATGTTTTATGGCTTAAACCGTTTAAGGAAAATGCATAAAAAATGATTTTTTGAACTTGAATATAAAAAAACTGCGATCTAATTTTTGTCAGCAGTCTTATATTACTGGTTTCAATAGAATTTCGCAAAAATTGGCTCGTTCCAAGACAAAAAATAAAAAAAAAGTTGTCAAAACGTTCAATCTGTGAGAGTGCAGCTTTAAGGTACCTCGGCTCTGTTTTCGATTTTTTTATTCATTAAAATATTATAAATGCAATCAGAAAAACATGAAACAAGAACTGGAGATTCTGTTAAATCAACAATTGATTAAAGAGTGAATTTAAAGTACATCCCTTGCATTTACAATATACTAAATAACCTGTGTTAAACTTACATACATGGTTATGAATCCCCCTCAGCGTTATCAAGATCTTTCCTGAGGACAAGTGCCTCTATTTTATATGTATATTCTGACCCTTTCTGAATAATAAATTTAGAGGTAATGACATTTATCAATCGTTTTAACTTATCATCTCAGGGTGTGCTTTTTTCCCGAATATTTTGTCGATATTGACATTTAGTCTGGGAACGTTTTGGCTAAGGAAAAGACGCAAACAATATGTGAAATTGTCAAAGACGTTTAATTAATGAGACATTCTAGATGTAATAGACATTCCCTGAATTTAGTATCGAAACAAATATTCAAATACATTTCGTTGTCTTTGAGACATCAAATAAACAAGTCCAGATCTAAAAACAGAAATAAATAAAGATAAAATGGTGAAAGAGAAAACGTTTATATTGTATACTCATTTTGAATAGTTTAATGATTTGAAATGAGCGCGGACAATATGATTCCAATTGGTAAAGTTTGCATTGTTAAAAAGCTCATTTTTAATTAGGAACCTACCTTCGTTCCCTAGGTTATTACTGTGTTAGTTTAAACATATTTTATTCATCAATACATGTCAAATACAATGTAAATCAAATACAAGTACAAATGTTATGAAACGGATGAGAACGAAAGATAAATAAATCTTATAATGTTCTTCTCCAAACAATTTGTAGAGTGCTCTTTTAAGTGATGGACATTATATAAACTCTATATAGATGACAAAATGAAAATCATAACGATGAATATAAAATAATAGAATGTTGAACTATATCTGGGACATATGATAACACGGTTACTTAATTACTAGTATCACGCAATATCGTTAATTGAATTCAAACGGAGAAATATAGAGTTGAAGAAGTCAAGGTTAGGTGGTTGGTTTAGGTAATACACTTCAAGCGTCAAGCAATCTACTTAGCTTAGAACTATGAATGACTTTACAAATTTAGTCTGAATTCGATACAAATGTTGGATAACTAGTCAAATCGTTTGGACAATTGAATAAACAGATGAACAGCATCAAACACTATCTTATTTTGATCTTTTGAAAGAGTTTCATCACCATAAAGTAGGTTATGAAGAGTTACTTCAGTCAGCTCTTCTACAGAAGACAGCATTATTCGCCTTTGATCTGTATAAAGAGGACAAATTAGGAGAAAATGATAAGATGTTTCCTGAATTCCACACGAGCAGAGGGGAGACGGCACGATATTTCTAACAAACAGGTGATGATTCAGTGAGCTGCATTCATTGCGAAGACGTGTGTGCAAGACTTGTAATCGGCGCTTACCATAATAAAAAAGATCATTCGTTTTTGGGACATCCGACTTCAGATAAGTTTTAAATCCAGAAACACTGTCAATCAATTTTACTTCGCCTGGGAGATTATTCCATGCAGATATAGTAGAAGGTAGGAAAGAATTCATATAAAGTGAAGTATTTGTACGAATGCTAGATATGTGTGATGAGTTTCTTAACAATCTTGACGAGGCTTGGCCTACTGTTTGTGGAACGAGGTTAGAAAGGTAATCTGGTGCAAGACCATTTTTCATTTTGAAAAAAAGAAGAAGCTTGTGTTTTTCTCGCCGAGAACTTAAATCCTCCCAGCAAGATTCGATCTTAAGAAGTCGCAGGGAAACAAGTCGAGTACAACCAGTAACAATACGTGCACACTCAGTTTGAATTTGATCAAGTTCATCCTTGTCATATTGAGTACAATTACTCCAAACAACATCAGCGTATTCCAAGATTGGCCGTATGAATGATAGATAGGTGACCTCAAGAGACCTCCTATCAAGTGGATAACTGAGTCGTTTCATGATATTGACTCTAGACCAAGCCTTTCCAATAATATAGTTAATATGAGAATGCCAATTTCCTCCATCAGAAAAGAAAATACCAAGGTGCTTGTGTGATTTCACTACAGGGATAGCGATATCAAACATGTACAGGGAGGGATGTATTGGTTTGTTCCTCTTTCGAGAAATAACCATTGATTCTGATTTGTTTGGATTAAACTTGACCAGCCACTTTTCAGCCCAAAGACTTATTTTATCAATATCTCTCTGTAATTGAACAGCCTCCGTCTGTGGGGAATCCACTATAACAAATAGACTAGTATCGTCAGCAAAAAGGTGAATAGACGAATCAATTTCGCTAACTATATCATTAATATAAACAAGGAATAAAAGAGGGCCCAGAATTGATCCTTGTGGAACACCTGCTTTAATTGATTTTAAGTCAGATGATGCTCCAGGAATAACAACGCGTTGTCGTCTGTTTTCTAAATAGTTGGCGAACCAAGACAATAAACTACCACACACGCCTGCTCTTTCGAGTTATAAAGAAGACCACGATGCCAAACTTTATCAAATGCTTTACTTATATCAAAGAAAACAACTTTTATTTCGAGACCAGAGTCGAGAGCTTGACAAAAGCTATTATATAAATAGGTAAGTTGGTTAACGGTAGAATCCCCTGGCAGGAAACCAGATTGATATCGTTTAAAGAAATGTGTGTCTCGAAGGAAGTTAAATACATGTTTAAATACAACTCATTCGAAAACCTTCTCCATTGTATTTAAAAGAGATATTGGTCGATAATTAGAAGGGTCCGAAGGATCTCCCTTTTTGAACACAGCACAAACATTTGAACATTTCCAATTTGTAGGAACAACACAAGAACAGAGCGAAGCGTTAAATAAATCACATAAAGGTTGACTAAGTGCTGTACAAGCTTCTCGCAAAACACGATTATCAATGCCATCGGGTCCAGATGCTTTTCCAATTGATAGACTACGCGGAACATCTTTAACCTCTGAAGGCATGATAACAATTAAATCAAGTTTTCTATCATTGAAAGCTAAATCAACCCGAGGTAATACATGTGATGAGTCGTCAACATAAGTCTGAAGAACGAAATAATCATTTAGAATGTCAGCCTTGCCTTTATTGGCTGCAACACACTCATCATTAAGCGGGTTAATAAGCGGGGGGATTTCCCGTGATGTCTGCGGAGAGATAAATGATTTAAGGGTCTTCCACCAATCTTTCGAAGTGAGTTGATCAGATTTAAGTTTCGAAGCAAGTGAATCAAAATATTTCAATTTTGAGCTCCGGATTAGAGAGACGACTTCATTTCTCAAGCCACGAAATCTGGCCCAGTGCATTGGATTATTAGTGAGTTTGACCCTTTTATAAGCGCGTTTCCGCTGTCTTATTTTTAGTTTAATATCTGCATTTATCCAGGGAGGTTCAAAGGGATGGATATATATTTCTTTATTAGGAATACACTCCTGAGCATGATCAACAACAGTCTTAGAAAGAGAAGATGTGAAACAATCAATGCTTGGACTACGAACTAATGACCAATCAGTATCTGAAAGCCTTTGACAAAGTTGAATATAATTCCCATTGTCATATTTCCATATACGACGACGAAAAGTCTTTGATTGGATTTTGGAATTTAAATATACCAAAAATAGGACAGTGGAAGCGAGTGTTTTGCTCAAGAAATGGCTCACCAACGCCGCTATGGACTAAGCCGTTGGAATTCGAAACAAATAAAAGATCGATAATCGACGAAGTATTTTCTGTGAAGTGAGTTGGATCTTTGATACATTGTTCGATGGCAAACTGTTGCGATAAAGACAGTATTTTCCTCCCTGATTTTTCAACTAGGGTGTTGAGGTTAAAATCACCTGTAATTATAACATCGTCAACACCACTTTCTCTTCCTAGACCAATAGAATCTTCAATGAGGTTATAGTAATTATTATCAGAATTAGGTGGACGATAGAAAACACCAACTAATACTCGTTTATTGGTGTGAAATTTTAGTTCAAGCCACAGACATTCAAGATAATTTAATTCCAAATCACTTCGTCGTTTAAAGCTTATACCTTCTTTAACGTAAGCAGCAACTCCACCATAACAATTATCGCTGCGATCACGACGAATTGGATTAGAAAATCCAGGAATAAGAATTTGACCATCTAAAGTTGCATCCCCTAACCAAGTTTCGGAAAAAGTAAGAATATCGAAAGAGCGAAGTTCAGATGTCAATGTATCTAATTTTGGTAGTAAACTCTGGACATTATAATGAAGGTAATTAGGACAAGACAAGAAGTTTGACAAGTTATTTGAAAAGTCAAAATGAGAACTACTGACAGATGAGTCTTGACTTGAAGTAGGACCTGGGTTTGGGTGAACATCACCAGACAATAAAAGAAATATAGATAACCAAATGAATAGTACAGTGGAAAACAATACACTTAAGCAGTGACTTGTAAATTCAGAATTAGATTGGAAAGCTACACGTGCGGCGTGACGTAATGCCGAACAATGATTCAGTTTTATATCGTGGTGCTGACGTGCTAGCAAGCCTAAATTTGATGTGACCTTAAAATTAAGGCACAAAGCATAAATGCCACCTGTATCGTTTACTAAGCCAAGTAAAAACACCAAATAAACAAAACATTTGAAATGGCCGATGTACTTATATTTTTGAAGCGCGTACACGTTCATGTGGGCTTTCATGAGATTAACCAACCAATAAAATATACAATAACATAATCAGTGTCATACAGCTACTTCTATGTTTAGGCCAAACAGTAACACGAGGATGTGAATTATCCAGATACCAACCACCATAGACAGAAAGAAAGAACTTGAAAAGAGGGCAAAAAAGGTAGGTAAATGTAACCATATGTTGATAGTTTTATGAGGATATAAGATATATCATGCGTAGTACCATTAAGGAAATACTTATTGGTTTAAGTCAAAACAAATATAATATTATTTAACTGATGATGACAGTACTATTGGACACATAAGAGTCTCTTTGAAAATGTAGACTGTATAATTGTTAATGCAGTAGCTATACCAAGAAAGATATTTTAAACATGTAATTATTTGTTCATCCAAGAAAAATTATAGCACAACTAAGTTTATCGAAGCTATTTAACGTAGGTGAGTAGTTTCTTCATTGGACCATGGTTAAAAAATGAACATATATTGCATACATTGTATAAGAACAGGTAATACATAGTTTGGTCAAAATGTAAAATGTATTAGTTGTATAAGTGATTTAATTTCAAACCATATGCATATTTTGCAGTAGTTAACAATCAAAATCATTAGATTTTAGTATTAACACTCCAGTCATAATGCTTATCTTAATGAATGAATATCTAGTTTGAGCTTTTTAGAACAAAGGTAAGGATAATAGATTATCTATCTTAAATAGCTATTGTGTCCGTATGCTGAAATACCTTAACAAAACGAAAGGGAAGGTATTTCAATTGGAAACCACGTATTAGGTAGCACTGGTAGATTTAGTAAGATGAATAATATGTATTCAAGCAAATAAATCTAAATAGTGGTAAAAATAAAATATCGATGTGAGTATATACATACCCAGTGTATTACGGTAATACTTAGTCAAATAGCTATTACTAATTATTAGTCAATGTTAGAAATACCTTTACTAAACTAAAAGTAAATATTAAAGGTATATTGATTGACCACAGTATTGGAATAACAAGCAAAACTATTCTCCATGATTAAAACTGCTACAGTAATGCTAACAGATTTTATAAAAGGAAAATAAAACGTCCAAGTATTTATGAAGGTTTAACAGCCGTAAATTGGTTAAACATTCAAAGTATAACATATATAATTAAAATAAATCAAACAATTGAATTCCAGCTATATAGTCATAAGAAATAATTGCTAAATAGTTATTAGATTTTTCCCGAAATGCGAAATACCTTTTTATTATCAAAACAAAATTTAAAAGTATGGGACATAATAAGGCAATTCATGTGATCAATGCTGGTAGTACAATTTTGAAGATAATCACTGTTCGATAAATTAACACATGTTTATACTTATAACGATAGGTTAATGTGTTGTCGTTTAAACTTTAAAATAATCTCCTTTTAATTTAGTGAATTGGTTTTGACCACTTACATATTTTTAAGAGACGAATATCCAATATTGATAACTTGGTCAATAGCACAAAGTAAAAAACAACATTAAGTAGACTTTGTAACTAAAGACAAAACTTGATTGGAACAGAAGAAAAATAATAAGAAAACAAATATTGACTACCTAATTGCATTAATATATAAAGGTGACTTTTTAGAAACAATAACATAATTTAGCCTATCAGTCAAAATTGCTACAAATTGTTATGTTGGCATTCAATTATATGGTCGTTTTAGTACGCGCAACATCTAAACATTAACCTTTTATATTGTATACATAAATACTGTACAGTCATGTACAAACAGGTGAGAATAATAAGGTAGATTGAATAGGAAGGTCAAACTAATACAGGTATACTGCAACTATACTTCAGATGAAAAGTAAAGTCACACAGGTGCTGGCGACTTAGCAATGTCAGCATATGACTTGTACTGAGATAGATCGTCTATGCAGTCAATCAGTTTAGTGATGAAAGAACTGTTCTGTTTTACACGAACTAGTACTGTGCCATCAGACGACCATGCCCCTTCAATGCGACCGGCCTTTACCAAACTACGAGCGTTAAAGAGAAGATTTGAGTGTGGCCTCGTCAGGTCTTCGTTTACGAATACGCGTTTGTGGCCAGCTTCTTTAAGCTTTGTTTTTCGCAGATAGAATTTCTGCCTGGCACGGTAGGTCGCAAACTTAACCAAGATGGAACGAGGAGGGGCATCATGGACAACCCTACCAGCTCTGTGAGATCGATCAATCTCTTCAATAGTGATATCGGCCCCAATATCCCGACAAAGTGCCATAACTATTTGGTCTGTACTTTCGCCCATTTCCTCGCGAAGGCCCGATATGCGAAGTTTGTTTCGTCTGCTATATTGTTCACTAGCATCAGCTTTGCTTTCCAGGTTACTGATGCGCTGTTTCAATTTTGTGTTTTCATCAACAAGCTGATTAATCTTAGTGTTCAGGCCAGACATAACACCGGAAACGATTGAATTCACCATGGGCTCAATACTAGAAAGGAGTGAATCCTGCACTGGCTTTGTTACAATTGCAGTGATAGAAGGTTCTAGTTGCGCCCCAGCCCCAGCCATAGTATCGGTCATGTCGTCAATCGTATAATTATACTTGTCACTGGAATCACTCGTGTCACTACAAATACGATTTTTCTTATGTTCTAAAAACTCTTCGGGCGATAATAAGACAGAAAAATCCCTCTTGGTGGACTTATTGGCATTTATTGGCGTAGACGTGGATATACTCATTTCAATCAAAGCGGAAAATTGCTAAGCATACTGTATGCTTCAATATAATTCAGGTTCACGCTTTTAATTATCCACAGTATACTCAATAAAATTTCGAGCGTAACTTCACCTAATAAGTCCTAGTTTTTGACCTGTTTATAAAAGTCAATACACAAGTATTCAGGTATATAGGTACATGTAGATATACTGTCGTTTAAAGGTTTAAAGTTTCTAAATCATTTCTAAATCATTTCAATAGTGACTTTTCAAACGCATAGGTATACCACAACTCACAGATAATCTCATATCCTCCTAAACGAACTAGAACATCATCAAAAAGTCATAATTTCCTAATGCATTGTTATGAGGCGTCCGCCATTAAACACAACCGGAAGTTCAATTACTGTGTTGATCTTATTATTTGGTTATCTGTCCAGTAAACTGTTGGTGTCTTTGTTCTCAACATTGTCAATAAAATATTGTTCAGCTCTTATTATTACAGGTGAAAGGCGCACTTGAAATAAACTTGACCTTTCCATAGACTACATGGTTTGCCCGTTTTTGTGCATTTTTATCCCTTTTTGTTTTTTTGTTTTTTCTCTAGAAATATTGTTATTGCCTAATTCTGTAACCAGACTAATCAGGCTGCATAAACATTTTAAAGCCTAGGAAATAATTATGATTATTCATTCGTCTGTGCCGCGGAATGCCATTTCTAAATTGAATGTTAGATGTCTGTGGTCACAATTTACAATACTTTACCTTGTCAAGAATACTTAGCTGTCATATATTATTAGGAATCCTATCGCACATTCGTCTTGGATGTCAAAGTTAAGTGTTTTTAGATTAAAAAGCCGTCAGTCTAGTGTAAAATTGGGTTTAGTTAATCCTGGTCAGAATTTTCGTCGTAGTCAAAAGAATAAAATGTAAATTTGTATCCAATTACTCCGATGATATTAATGGCAAGTTAGTATATGAGTATTGTAGAGCGCAAGAAGGCAAGCAAGTTGACAATAGTAATAATTAGTAATACAATGGCGATAACGGGGACATACCAAATAGCCGAAACATTAAGCAAAAGCGTAATAGAAACCCACAAGGCTAGGTGTCTAGAGATACTGAACCAGAGAAACACGACGTACAAACATTTGTTGTTACGAACCCTACACAAGGGCACTTTTTCTTATATTTGTACTGTTACCCAAGTTGTATTAGCATAAGTTTGTACAAATATGGATCTCCAGCAGACCACTTACATTACTTTCGTTAACTTGATCTTATTATTCCAAAATATAAAGGATAAAAATACAATTACAATGCACTTTGGTAATTGAAAAATGTATTGTACATGATTTTGTTTTATCTACTGATGAGAACGTAATGCGGAAAATGGAGAAAAACATCGTGTTTATTGGATTGTATTTATTATTCATAAGTGCTTTAGAAATGCCAAATTAGTGTAACTAATTTATGTTGGTAAGCAACCTTTCAATATGTGGATTGCATATATTCAAGAGAGACAAGTCTGCTAATTTCAAATTGTTCTTCGACCACTAAAAAACGTCGTAAAATTTGAATATGACTCAGTAGTCGATGCCCACCGGAATGAAAATCAGGTAACAAATTCTTAACTTGGTAATCAAAACACGTTTTGCTACTGGGCTTTTTCATGTAGTTGTGAGGAAATACGTTTTTGTTGGATTTTTCCGTGAATACCCTATTTAATAGAATATAAAGCTACTAAATAATACGAAAAACACATTTTTGAATTTTCAAATGTAACGGTTTTAATGCAGTTAATATTATGTGAAATACTTAAACAGTTTAGAATTCAGTGTGTTGGTGCTTGTTACCCCAGAATGCAATATATTTTAACACAACCCTTTTTTGATTCCTTCATAATCATATGGTGATACTATTGACATGAATATCAAAGTTTCAACACATCTAGCTTTGATTGATTTCTGACAAAAAATACCTTAAAAATAAAAAAAAGTTTAAATAAACACGATGTTTATACAACGCATAAGCATGATAAAAGAAAAATGGGCATTCGTTAAGGTACTCTCCTTTATAATCTCATTGTGAGTGATTTTTTCTAACGAGCAGTTGAGATCATGGACACCGCGTAGTATACGTTGGATTTAAACTATTTAAAAGAAAAAAGTTCATTTCAACTGAATTAAAAAATAACTTTTGGTACGATGTCACGTGATTTGTTCATCATCACATGACATGCTTGTTGACAGTGATTACTGTACGACCAAAGAAAGTAAGAATTTCGAGAGGGTCAGCTATTATATAAGCATCTATATCATGTAGTATTTTAATCTCGATATTTCAACGAAAGGCTAGCTAATCTTTATGAATCTGCATCGTAAAAGTAGGTAAAGTGATCGAAGGTATTATGTAACTGATCTGATCTGGTATATTGTGATAGAGAGTAGGATTTTATAACGCAATATCAGTAGAATACAATGTCTTCCTTTCCGAAAATTAAATGTTTCTTGCATTAGGCCAAACTTATTAAACCTCCTCTCCTTGATCTGTTTAATACAAAATACGAGGCGAATATAAAGTCAGTATTGGAGTCGGGATCAATGTTGTCATAGTTAGTGACGGTAATTGGCTACCTTAGAGATCTTGTTAAGGCTTTGATGTTAATGAAAACAGATAAAACAAATCCTAGGTTATATATCAAGTTTTCGCGTTACTGAAAGGTCAAACATCTGTTCGGTTTCTAGAATATTTGAAAAAGAGCACAATAGTTTTGCAAAACCTTCTCTTATATATAACACATCCTACGTCAAGCTTGGAATTTGACTTTTGTAAAATCGGAAAATTATGCCAAAAACCTACTTTACCTTAATTCTCCTTGTTTAAATAATTTATAAATTGGAAAGGAATTATAGCTTGATTGTTATCGTAAAGTTTGTATCAACTGCTAGGTCATTTCTTGAGATATTGACGGGATACTTAATGTTAGAAGGTAATTTTCAATTTGACTTACTTGCCTAGTTCCTTGATTATATGCAATACACATATCGGAATATGCTATTAAACATCACTTATTTAAGCATACATTGTATATTATAGCAATTAATTGTTTTCTACCCACAGAAAGAAACTGAAGAAAATGTGTAATTCGCAAAACGTTTCGAAATACTCTAGACAAAAGAACTTAGTAATAGAGGTTATGTTAGTCTAGATACCCTGTATTGCTTGTATAATGTAAGATTTCACCAACAAAGAAGTAAAACTCACTTTCCAGTGTCTATGCATTACACAAAATCTTGTAGCAACTCGCAAGGGTACAAATGTGTTTAAAAAAGAAAACAACAATTTCCTTGTACAAAGAAACAGCAAATATGTGCCGTGTTTGAGACTTGAAACATTGAACCCCGGATTATGAACTAGAAGCGCTACTATCTTGTCGACTTTAATGCTATAGCTTACTATTATCCTTAAACTGTACCTTACCTTTCTATTTTGTATTCGAGGTAAAAAAATGTTGCCAAAAGAAAGACAATGTTTCAACGTTATATTGCCAATTCAAATGCATGTTGACATATTTCATTTTACATTAAATATGTTGGTGACAATGCACATTGTACATACAGACAATGCCTGCTAGTCGAGTGAATTCAAGATTTTATGTCAAATGAGAAGGACATTAGCTTGCCTTTAGCCTTTAGTGGCATACTATATGCATTTTGTGTTTTCTTGGAAACCAACCTTTCAGCTTCAAAACATATCAAGATGGAAAAACCAATAGTCTGTTATGATATAACCATACTTCGATTCACTGCCATGTGTTAAACAATTTGGTGCAAGTTACCCTTAGTTCTATAGATCCCAGAAAAAGGTCACACGTCTTAGTACTATAGTAAATTCTCCTTTGGATGAGACAGAGACAAAACTATCGCAAGCCTTCGGAACCCCTCGGCCATTTTTCATCGAAAAAAAACATCGGATGTAATTTCAATTTAGCAGTTAAATCCTAATTATTAAAGCAATAAAACACTTCACTGGCACTTCAACAAGATATACAAAACACACATTAAACAATTCAATTAATTAATACTATAATTTACAGCTTTTTGAAATACTTTTACTGGTGTACCGACATACATCCTATGATGTTTTTGATTGTAAATGGCCCAGGTATTCCGAATGTTATCGCAAACAGACAACTGGTTTCACACGCAAATAGGATACACCTGTACTGCCTAAGTTTGCGATACCTTCATGATGGTACGTTCATAAAAGTACTATTTGTACTACGGCGCACTATCCACGTTAGTTTAAGGTTTTCTGTAAGCATTTTAACACCTCTGGAAAAGTCGTTACTCTGTATTCATCTGCTTACAGTGAATACAACACCGTTACAGCCCACATTAAGTGGTAATTGGATGTGAACTTATGGGAGGAAACTTTAACAATGTTATTAAACCTGTCTTCTTTGTAAAGCTGTTATTATTATTTTTCACTCTCGGATTATAAACACTACAATTCATGCATTAGTCTCATCACACGTTAATGGAAAATCCCAATGGAGGTCAAATTAACAGAAAGGCTTATGATCAATTATACCTTGCATTTGCTTTTTTTAGAACTGAGTCGGCCATGGAAAGATTCTGGTGTATAGTTACCCCAAGCTATTTAACAAAATAAGTGGATAAAATAACAGTTCCATTACAAGTTTTATTTAGATTGTTTTGTGACCTTAGTTTTTGTCTCGAATTTAATAGCATTTAAGATTACCTATACCTTATCACGTATTATCGTATGGATCTTTAGATTGATAATAAACAGGATATCATGAAGTCATATTCAATTATGTCAATTTAAAGCTGAATTTGTATTTCTTTCTATTCCTTCTAAAGTAAATACATATGAGAATTGACACTTTTAAATTCAATTTTCTCACTGGAAATTAGTTCCTTTCATGTGGTGAAGTAACATTTAATAATAATATCAGATATATTCAGTCAGCTTTTGTTTATTGGGTATCATGGCTAACTTGTTTGCCTCACACATATTAATATGTAGAATTATACTTGCATACAGGTCCATTATATGTCTGGGAAATTAACTTCATTCTGATCAAATGAGACATGTTTGTCCCGCTGTCTGGCTGCAGAAATGGTGTGTTTATCGTTGAACTTAAGGCGAATGCAAATCAGCGACAGGAATAAGCGTGTTGTAAAGATGACTTACTGACTCTGGCTCTCTGGATATTCTGATCGACCATTGTTCACCAAGCATTGAAATATATGCGGAATATTGTTAGTTAATACAGACTGAACTAACAGTTTAGGTAGGTACAACTATATGTAAATGTTTTACATGGCCAACGCATTTACTTAAAACCATCACAAATTGACTCTTGTTGACAATACAGAACTAATGAGTGAAATAAAAGTGAATGCTCGGTCTTTTCAGTTATGGGCCAAGGAAACAACAAAGGTGACAACAGAAGACATCAACAAGATGCATTACATCTTTTTCCAAAAACAGGTAATGAGCTTGACTTTGTACATATAAATATATATTCATATTTATCAGTAAATGTTGCCAAATTTTTGGGTAGGGGTTGCAAGATTTAATGGTGTTAATAAAATTGTTAAATTGAAAGACATTCTTCTTTTTCTTTAAATTACTGCAGTTTGTTGCATCATAGAGAATTCTCTTAAAAGCCATCCAAATATTGCAATTTTTACTTTGACAGAAAATGCCTAAAATTATATTTCCATATTCACTGCAATATTACAATTTTAATACAGAATGAACTGACCGATGTCCAGATCCGAAGCTTCGCAGCAATGGAGACATTCTTCAAGTGTGCCACTGAAAAAATGCAAGAGAAGGAACAATCCTTCAGCCAAACACTAGCGGGATTCATGGGTAAGCCTAGATATTTGATCAAGAGAATAAGTGTGACTTGTTATATTGTGTTATCCATATCCATATTTCACTAATGGCAATGCATATAATAAACACGAAAAACACTTTTTATTATATGCCTTCCTGTGTTAATAAAGATTTATCAGTGAAATAAAAAGCTTATTTCACTGTTTCAATTGCTGTTTCTCAACTGTTTTAGTTTTAGCATGCTCTCAATTACAAATCAAATGTCAGCGCATTTCAGAAATGATGTTACATTTGCATGAAAATTGGCACGCTTTTCTGAAAAACAACAATTTATCAGTGGTCGAAATTTACACAAGCCTGCAAGCCCTGCACTGGTAAAATGTGTTTCGGGCTTGCTCAAATTCTGAATTTTATATACTAGGGCTTGTTAAAAAATTTGATGCCAAGCAATAGAATAAGAATATGGGCTTGTTCATCCAAAAGTCTAATTTCGATGACTGATTTATTGTCATTTTAAGGCATATAATAAAAAAGGAAAAATGTTTCAGTGTAATTAAAATATATTTCACCTCGTGAACACCAAAAGTAAATACTTAATTCATAGCTACGCCACTTGTGAAATTTATCTTTTGATGCTAACTTGTTGAAATAGATCTTACATTGAAATAAAACAATTATCCTATATTAATTGAAGTATGCTCTAGCAATATGATCTCTTATGGCCTGCCCCTGCTCCTGTCCTCTGTAATCTTCGCCTGGCTGTGGCGCAACAGGAACAACGTCATCCACATCAGGCTCCTTCAGGTCGATGGCAAGGTTGTGGAGTACAGCACAGGCTACAGTGACCTTAGACGCTTTAGCTGGCTTCAGACGTAGCTAGATGGGAAATACACCTAAGATTTATTAATTGAAAAATTACGGAATTTTGTACAAAGTAAACAGCTGATTTAAAAACTCCCCAACCGGTAACCAAACCAAGGACCTTTTTGTTTATGTATCGAAAAACAATTAAACTTACCCCATCCACTGGAAGGCTTAATCCACTTATACCGTTTAACTTTCATAAGACATAGTAATGGTGGTATTTCATTATTCATTTCATCATTTTGCTAAAGATTAAATGAATAATGACATAACAAGGATGTGTTTTTTGTAAACAAACCGTAATGTAAGGTATATAGCAGGATTTTTAAGTTAGTTCAACACATTTCCATACATATATATATCAAAATTCTTTCAACTGCAACTAATATTCCATTTTGTTGTTTATTTTTTCGTGAATGTCAAGGCCATGTTTTACCACAAAGAAAAATTAGAAGGAAGAAAATAGAAAATGATTCGAGGTTACATAACACTATGATATTCATGTTTATTGAATTACTAGCCCTTTGCTTAAGACGTTTTAAAAAGCACAACTATCAGTTGATATTGTTTTGAAAACCGTCATATTATTTAAAAAAAAATACTTGTATTAATAATATAGTTTACTAATCTAATCTGCTTTATTCGTATTTTATATTTACCTCTCCATGTAGAATTCCGAATCGTCGCTTCCAGCGACCAAAAGCCATTTCCACAGCAACCCTTGTCCTTGAGTGTGCCCGGTTGAAATTAATTTTCTGCTGAGTATCGGCCACTCTGTATGGTGTCATCATGACACGAGAACAGGCATACCTAAATATACAATTTTAAATCTTTTCTTTTCAGACCAGTGATATAATACGTCTCAAGTTCCCCTTGCCACCTCAACCCCTGATTTCAAGAATGTGGTTTCATCCCCACGGCTACTCTATTTTTTTGTAATATTATGATATAATATGCAGACTATTTAAAGTTGTTATTATAGTTTTGTTATGTTTGGTGATTATTTTAAAAAAGTTGGTAAACGTGTATGTTTTTTTTAAATGTATGCATATTTAAGTACATGTGAATACAATATATGTTTGTGTTGAATGTTATTATTACTTACCCACTGTCAGCAATTAAAATGCCATCAGTCCAACTTCTGTTCATTGCGTCCATGTGGTCCGCAATATCACTTGCACGATAAATAAAACTGTCGTGCGATGAGCCTGGCCATCTGGCGTCAAGGAATGTAAACCGTCCTGGAAAACAACGATAGCCTGCTAAGACATGTTAGATTCTGTTATATATATTACGTTAAAAGTTGGTACAAGTAGCTTCCTTGCCTGAGACTCGGCATTTAAAGGGTAGTGCTTGGAAAAGTGGTGTACTCAGTACTGGTTTAACCCAGGAAAGTTGTACCCCGTGTACCGGTGCTTTACACCGAGCACGAAAAAGAACCAAGGGGTCTCTTCGAAAAAGAGCTAGGCCATCGCACCCGGACTTCCTTGTATCCCACCACTGTCTCTTTAGCGTCCTGTCTCTTCAGCAAAAAACAAAGGACCCCGTTGGAAATAAGTGCTTGCACTTTCAAGGGTTATCATTGACCGCAAGGTCTAAAGAAATACATACAACATAAATGCTATAAAACTGTTACATACAACTATACGAACAATTTTCCAGTAGGTCGAGCATAAATGAACGAGTAAAATATACAGTACACTGCAATGACACCTGCCCCATGCATAAACCATCGCTTGTCTGGTTCCCAGTGCACAACAGGATAAATGAAATGGTAAGGGCACGTAACCCAGTCTAAACCCATCGCATCAGAGTAAACTTCCCGTTTTACAGTATGCCGTTTTATCTAAATGTTTATTGACCTTCAACTTCAAACAAAAAATGTTTTTTACCTTTGCTGTCACATACAGCCATAACTTTGATCGACGCGAAATTCTTTCTATTAATGAAGTCGTGGCCATCTTTCGGCATAATGATACGTATGTGTGAGCCATCAACAGCTCCTATGACGTTGGGAAATCCAGCAGATGTGAAGAACTCCCGCATGATTTCCTGCTGTTGAACACGATTTGGCCAGGTGATGAATTGATGAGATATGTCCACCATACTGTCCGTGACATTTGATATTATCCTTGATACTGTTGACTTGTCGCGGCCAGTAGAATCACCAACAACCTTTAAACAATTCATTCAAGTAAGCCAGAAATAGTTTAGATAACATATTACTAATTTGTTCCCTACTTATTTTTGTTTAGTACAAGTTTTAAGTCATTGTTAACAGGCTTGGAAATAAATATGGTTACCAAATAATTTCAGAATATTAACCTGCATAAATGAACCGGAGGCGTAAAATCTTAGAGCCAAACACACTTGCTCCCGGACTGACACCGCTTCCGACCGTTTAGTCTTCCGTTGAAGGTCTTAGGCAAGCAGCTGTACAATTATTTCAATCCCATTGTTATCAAAACGGTAGCGGCGTCTCATCTCTGTGTTATCACAGTTCATGTTGATGGAAAAATGTCTATAAATCCTCTCTTTTCTTCTGTTGTTGAGAAAAGCACCAACTATGGCGGCCATTTTTAACATCAACTGACTATTTAACGTCGACTCTAACGTTGGTCCAGACCAACGTTAGAAAAGTCGTTAAGTTAACGCTTACCTTATCGCCGTCAGTGTAAGTGTTAAGTTTGAACAACTCATTTTTTCAACGTTAAAGTTAACGTTAATTTTAACGTTGACAGCGTAATATTTAACGATGATAGTTAACGTTAAATCCTTAACGAGAGTTTTGAACAACCGGGCCACTAAATATTATTCTCCCTTGCTTAGTAGAAGGTATATTTAACTAATTAATCGTTGAAGTAAAAGCCAATAAACTTTTACTGCAATAGGTTGTTCAGACACTTTGATATTTTTTCTAGGAAATCGATCTAAAATTTATTTGAACACTGGACTATAAAGACAATCCCTAGAATGAGAGGTGTACGCGCACTTAACGACAAATGTAACCTGAACAAGAATAATAAAAGACAATTGGTCACTCCTTTTCCCCCATCATGGCGATTTGCTGAACAAAGGAAATAACTCATTCATCTTCCCTGCACATTGCATCAAATAACATACTTATACAATGTCTTTAATGACTAATATTTCATTCTAGCAGACGTTCTACATAATTTATTTCATATTACATTCTTTGCATTATGCAGTGTTATAAGGCTGTTCTACTTGTTTCGGCGTTGGCGTTCGATGAAGTGTGTAAGCTTATACCTCAGAGAATACTGACGGGCTTTCATTTATGATATAAAATTGTCTTACCAGCTCCGCTGTTAGATTTATGTTGAACGTATTCCTTTCGTTTACGTTGCATTATCTAAAATATCAAATTCAATTCACAGGCTAAAGAATGCAAATAACTTTAGATTTCAAGTATCCTTTAGTCTCGGTCCCCGGATTTAGATATTTGACCACCCATTGAAATAAACTAAATTTTACCTGAGAAGAAGATAAAATGCCCAAATAAACCGTTTGCTGACAATTGTAACACAATCGTCTTTCATACGATGTGTCTATTTTGTTCATACTTTTATCCACTAAACACATTTCTAACGTATTCACATCAGACGAATTAAAGTTGTAGACCCTTGAGATAATTATTTACTAAGTGAGAGTAGCGACACATAACTCGTAGGAAGAGACGCAAAACGTATTTAAATTCGCCAATGTCGTTGCATTAATGGGACTTTCGTGATGTAATAGAAACTCCCTAAATTAAGTATTGAAACGAATTTAAGAAATCCTGAAAATCTTCAAATTCTTGAAATAGAAACAAACGTTCTTTAAGCAGTAAAAGAGAGAACGTGTTCGGTCAATACTGATGTTAAATAAGTTTATGATTATGATCTCCTTCCTGTAGTTATCATTATCATTTCTATATTTCAACAAAGGTTTGTAGTGTCTGTATGGGTGTATGTATTGATATACGTATGTGTCTCTCTGCTCGTTTTTTCCCTTGCCTTTTGCCTAAATTTCTAATAGTCTTGTACTATTGCAGGTGATATTCACAAAATTACATTAACTGTTGGAGTTTTCAAGAGCTCCATCGTTTGACCCTTTCATTTTGTGTATTTTTTTCCTTTTTATCTTTAGAAATAATGAATCGCAATCGCATAAGATAGAAGCAAATAGTTTTAACAGGCTTTGTAATTTTTCAATTAATTAGTCTCTGTCACGTTTAATTCAACTCATTTTGTGTTAATTGAACGTTACAGGCCCCCGGTCACAATTAACATTACTTCTCCTTGTCAAGTAAACTTAGCTCCCATACATTATTCAGACCATTATCGCCCATTCCTCTGGAACGTCAACGTGAACTGCTTTACAATAGGCCTTCAAAGACAATCCGCAAATCTAATGTAATATTGCATCAAGTTAAAGTCCTGGTAAGAGTTTTTGGTCATTGTTAAAATCCTATAATATTCGTTAAGTTTGATTCCTTTAATTTGGATGATTCAATGACAAATTAGTGTATGAGTATTGTAGCCCGGAAGAGGACTAACAGGTTAACATGTAGGCAATACAATGGAGACTACGAGGACATGTCTTATAGTTGAAACAAGGATAGGGCTTACGAGAAACTGAACAAGAGAAACACATTGTACATACAATACAGGTAGACACCACATACATAAAATAGCGTTTAAGCTCGTAATATGTAATAAAAGGACGGTCTTTGCTTCGAGCATCCAGAAAAGGCACGTTTGAATACAAATGTACTGATATAATATGAAACTGTATTCATCTTATAACAAGATTTTACAAGTATGAAATCAAAACCACGGCATTTTGTAAAATAAACATATAGAGGCGAATTTCCTGAGGCTTTACCAGGAGTTACATGAGATGTTTTTCATTATTTCAACTAATTTGAATCCTTTTCTTAAAAACTTTACTTTAAATAAGTTCATACTTCGTAAAAATAAATTTTAAACCAACAACAATAAATGCAGTAAAGAAGTTTGATAAAGACGTATTTGTTTATGCATATGTTTTATCTACTTATAATGACACAAAACCCAAACGTCCAGAAGAAAATAACGTGTTTGTGGGATTGTATTTATTATTCATAAAAAGTTTAGGAATGCCATATCAGTGCAAAAAGTTAATATTTGTCAGCCAAATGTTCATATGTGAATTGCATATACCCATGGAAGGCACGTATGTTTATTCCAGAATTTAATTCTGTGTTGTTTAATAAAGTTTTTGTCTTTCGTGTTAATTGCGGTTGCACCTTGGCCATCTGCTAATAAAGCAGATCCTGCGTAGTTATTTTGGAACTTGGCTGTCGTTTTAAATTACATTGTATAATCAATGAAACAGTGTTTGATGTTCAGAACTGCACCGGCAAAGAGATAATTCATTTCTGTTGTAAAAGAGATTTTATCATTTACCTTAGAACTGGAAAAAACTATCGTTGAATGCTGCACAGTTTTAGCATTTGCGGTTGGGGTAAGCTAGTGTACCTGTAGATGTTCTGGCCCATTTTTGCCAGTGTCATTATTATGCGGAGTTATGGGACTTTATGGGCGAGTGATTGTTGAGGTTGGTTGTTGACGGACTATTGATAAGATACTGAAACAATATGTGTGCCTTTCCTCTGACATTTCAGAATGAGAAAATCTATTTTTCGCAGTCACTTGACCAAATGACTGTAGATAAACGTCACGTGTTCTACTGTCCTTATAAACAAAAATCTACACAGCATCTTGTTATTGGACTGATTGGTATGCAACTGACTGGATAGAACATACAGTGCTGTTCTTCTTTTTACCAGTAATTGCTTTCTACATTACAAGGTTTTCAATTACATAATAACAGTAGTAGTTAATAAACCGCGACCATGCATTACGAAAGGCGTCTGTTAATGCAGATATATTGGTGCAATATCGTATGGTTGAGACAAAAATAAAAAGAACAGACACTATCGCAGGAATTCGGAATTCCACGGCATTTGTTTTATATATATAATTGGCCGAGGTATTCCGAATACCATCGGACGCAGATAGCTGGTTTCACAAGCAAATAGGCTTCATATGTATTCACTGGGTATCGATTTCAAATTAGATTTAAAAAACACATGGTAAAATAATCCAATTAATTCATGCTTATGTTTGTAATTTTCCTTCACCTAATTTTAGGTTTATTTGGTGAATATTCGTTGAAGTACAATTAATATAATAATTTGAGTTTGAAACAGTCATTCAGTCAGAAAAGTAATTTCGCTTAATTTTCGTTATTTATGCGAATGGTTGGTTAGCCAAGCATAGATAACGTCTTCTCATTTAGATGTTCATTTGTACCATTGTTCATCGAAACAAAAACGTTCAAAAACTGAACGAAACAAATAAGCAGTGTTATCAAAATTGACATGACAAAATACCAGTTCATATCAGAAAACCTTCAGAATGAATCAGAGATAACAATGCGTACACAAACAAATACGCTAAGCCACGCCCTGAGATGTATATCATTAGCATGTTCTATAAGTATAATGGTAATCCAAGATGACTTTTCAAATCCTGTTAAGGTTGTAAATAAAACGCTTGTTTTAATTTTATTTTTATTTTGGGTGAAGAATGATAGAAGGCGTTTTTGGCATTTTCCTTAAAACCTAATGAAGGGTACATGTATCAGACACTTTAAACCGCCAGTAGTGACACAAAGGATCACAAATAACAATTTAAGTTCTTCTTGGCAATAACCTTTACTGCAATAGGTTGTTCAGACACATCTAAAATTTATTTGAACACTGAACTATAAAGACAAGCCTTAGGGAGAGATTGAAAACTTATTAAACGACAAATACAACCTACATAAGAATGGTTAAAGATAATTGGTCACTCCTTTTCCACCATCATAGCGATTTTCTGAACAAAGGATATATTTGTCTCGTTCATCTTCCATGCACATTGCTTCAAAATACATACTTATGATGGTCTGTAATGACATATATTTCATTCTGGTAGATGTTTTATTTAATTTACATCATCTTACATTAATTGCAACATGCAGTGTTATTAGGCTGTTCTCCTTGCTTCGGCGTTGGCGTTTGATTATGTTTGTCTGTAAGCTCATATTTCAGAGGCAACTGAAAGGCTTTCAAGTTTGATATAAATGTGTCTTACCAGATACGTTGTTAGATTTATGTTCAACGTGTCCCTTTCGTTAACACTGCATTATCGGAAGTATCACATTCAATATACAGGCTAAAGAATGCACATAACTTTAGTGTTCAATTATTCTTTATTCTCCCGAGTTTTGTGCTGTGGTTCCATGTTTCTTGTTTGTATTTTTTTGTGTGTTCTATGTCTTTGGTGTTTACCCTGTGCAGTTAAACGGGGTTTAAGTTTTAATTTTGGCTACTGAGCTTGTTTCTGTAGTATTTTACATAATTATTGTCCGAAGCTTGGAACTACTTTAACTCCTTCCGTGGCCAATACTTAGTCGATAATGACTACCCAGGTCGGTGCAAAAGTTTATTATTTTACATTTTTATTGAACTTGGTTTAAACAATATATATCTGGAAGAAATCTGGATAACAGTCAAAACACATTGTCTTTGATTAGTTAGATTATAAGAAGTTTTTTAATAATTATACATTATGTTAACTCTGCACTCTAACACATTTTTAAAGACAACAAAGAATAGTGTTTCATTTCAACATTGACACAGATATTATTTAAAGTACTGACATTTCGGAGAAGAGTGATGTCTGATTTGAATAATCAAATCTGATTGCCTGCTCGTTTCAGCTGATTGAATGGTTCGTAACTAAACAAAAGGTCACCAAAACTCTTTCCAGCGGTAGACACACAATCTACCATGTATAAACACAACAGCGAAGAGAAGATATTGTTATTCTTCATTATTTTCAATTTAAAGTGTGCTCTGAAAAGGCTTATATTTTAAATTGTGATCCATTAAATTCCATCATTTGTCGGTCAACGCGTGTGGTCTGTCTGTGTTTTTTTTTTATAGTTTATGTGATGTTAATAAGTTTGTGTCCCTAGTCAATTGTCGTATGCGCTATTTTATTGTGCATCTTAACATAATTGTTTTAATGTTCGACTTAAATTTATATTCACCATTGTATTAGTGATTGACATGAAATTTAGGCTAAGGTTTCTTGGATTTGTTTTTGATACGTAGGGAAGAAAAACATGCAATTAGAACCCGAATTCTGTTACAAAATCAATTGAATTAGAAATCCTCTCTTAAACATACGAACATGGTAATTAACCACCTACATCTCCATTTAGATGTTTCAGGAGGAAACAGTCTATCTATTTTATTTGTATTTTGTGACCCTTTTTTAGTAATAAATTTAGTAAAAAAATCAATCGTTTTAACTTCTCAGGGTTTGATCTTTATCCCGAATATTTCTTCCGCTATAGACATTACGTCTAGGATGGTTTTGGCTAAGGAAGAGGCGTAAAAAATATTTAAATTTGTCCTAGTCGTTGTATTAATAAGACTTTCGTGATGTAAGGGAAATCCCCTGAATTATGTATCAAAACGATTTTAAGAAATCATGAAGATCTTCTTTTTTTAATATAGAGGCAAAAATACTATTAAAAGTGAACGAGAGAACGATTTCGGTAAATACAGATTTTAAATAATTTTATCATAATTATAAGAGTGATTTCAATTCCAAATCTTGGGATGGTAAAAAGCTTGTTTATAATCCAGAATTTACCTTCCTTACCAAAGTAATTATTATGTTGTTGTTGTTTTTTTCCATTTGTATCTTTGACCTGTTGACTGCTATACTTCTTCCTGTAGTTTATACTGTCATTTTTATTTTAAGAGAACAAGTATTTGTAGTGCCTATATGGGTGTATGGTTTTTTATACGTATGTGTCTTTTGTTCATTGTCGTTTTTGACCTTGCCTTTTGCTTTAATTTCTACTAGGCTTGTATCATTGCAGGTGATATTCACAACTTACATTAAAAGTTCGAGTTTGCAAGAGCTCTGACGTTTGACCGTTCCTTTTTGTGCATTACTTTGTTCCTTATTTGTCATTAGAAACAATGAAATTCTCCATTTTTGCAACCGCACAAGAATGAAACATATAGTTCTAAAAGGCTTGATAATTTTTCAATTAATAAGTCTGTCGCTGTAAACTCAACAAATCTTGTGTTAATTCAATGTTACAGGTCCGTGGTCACAATTTACATTAGTTCTCCTTTTCAAGGAAACCTAGCTCCAATATATTGATCAGAACTTCATCGAACATTCCTTTGGGACGTCAACGTGAACTGAATCTAAAATGGGGCTTCAAAGACAATCCGCCATTCGTATGTAATATTGCATCAAGTTGAAGTCCCGGTAAGAATATGTCGCCATTTTCAGAATCCTAAATACTGGTTGAGAAGCAGTTTCCGACGGAAAGCAGTTTCCGACAAATCGCTTTTTCGCGTACCTTCCTTAGATCTTTATAAAGAATGTACTGCAAT
Organism: Mya arenaria; assembly: GCF_026914265.1. Taxonomy (NCBI): domain Eukaryota; kingdom Metazoa; phylum Mollusca; class Bivalvia; order Myida; family Myidae; genus Mya; species Mya arenaria. The sequence continues at coordinate 71,186,082 of NC_069129.1, read as the reverse complement.
TCAGCTATATGGTAACTAGGCAATCAAAAGTTGAAATTCTTACCGAGACACGTAAGAAACTTTTATTATTATTTAATGTTTAATGTTTATTTTTCATTTTGTACACAAACTTGCACGTGGGGGATCTGCACGCGCAGCGTATTGCGCATGCGTGTGAACCTAATTTGCATATCTATGAATAGCTACAAGGTTTTCCTTAATTGACTTATACAAACGATGATCATTGTGTACATATTTGTGAACACTGGTGTCATGCTTGTTTCGCATCCACATTCACTTAAATGTATACAAACACAAGTTTCCATCAGAAATGAATAAAAAAATCATTGATATTCAGTCTCTGCCTGATTTCGAGTATGAATTGAATGTCGTAAATTTTAAGGTTTAAATTTTTTGTAAATGCTGAAAAATTAAATAACATTTCTCTTATTACAGTCTGATATTTTGTTTATTAAATAAACGGATAATAAAAACACACAACAGGCACCTCATATATGCCCCGCAGTCAAATTGTCGGAAACTGCTTCTCATCACAAGCTAATCAGAACAACGTAAGTACCCTCTTTGCGCCCCTATTAGATACACTATATGTGACGTCACACATGTTAGAAATATATCGACAATAGCAAATTGAGCTGTAGTTATATAAAATGTGAACACTTTTAGTAGATATTTAAACACGTATAAATAATTCAATAAAAACGTTTAAAAACTGTCGGAAACTGCTTCTCAACCAGTATAGTTTGTTTGTTTTTTAGTAGGATTTGTTCATTGGCAAGTTAGTTTATGAGTATTGTAGCTCCCAAGAGGACTAACAAGTTGACATATAGATGATACAATGGCGATTAATCGTGTTAATTGTGATTGCTCCTTAGCCATCTGCAATACAGAAGAGCCTGCGAAGATATTTGAGTTCTTGGCTGTCCTTGTAAATTGAAGTGTATGATTAAATATCATGACATGGTAAAACAGCGACTTGTGATGCAAATTTTCCGTACCGATCCCATATGATAGTAAATAAAGCTACTTGATAATATGGAAAACCTTAGTTTGTTTGTATTATACGTAACGGTTCTTTGTGGAAATTGTTTTGTTCCGCATTTATACAGTCTGAATGGCAAACGGTTTTCGCTGTTTGTTTACGCACAGTTATATTTTACAAGCTACCACGCAGTGATCTTCTTTCTTGACTGCCACGAATTTCAAAAATAGATTGATTTTAGTTTTTAGATATATAGGTGTTATATGTTAAAATGATCTTCGATTAAAAAACGTGGTTTTGAAGGTTTCAAAATAAAACTCTTGAATAGAATAAATAAACCTAGTCAAACACAGTAAGTAAAGCATAAAATTCTGTTGTTATATTTACCATTAATTCCTTTCTATGTTAAAAGTTTTACAATACATAATAACAGTAGCATTTAGTAAACCGCGACCATGCACTACGAAAGGCGTCTGCTAATGCAGATATATTGATGTAAAATCCTATGGATGCGACAAAGATAAAAAGAACAAAGACAAAACAATCGCAGGCATTCTGAACTCCTCGGCCATTTCCTTATGGATCATCAGATTGATAATAAACAGGATTTCATGAAGTCATGTGCAATTATGTTTATTCAATGCTGCATGTATGCTTTTTTCCATTCATTCTCCAGTAAATACATATGAAATCTGACACTTTCAAATTCAATTTTCTGACTGGAAATTCGTTCCTTTCATGTGACGAAATAACATATTATGATGACATCAGACATTTTGTTTATTGGGTATCATGGCTAATTTCTTTGCCTCACACAAAATAATGTGTAGAATTATACTTGCATTCAGATCTATTATGTCTGAGAAATAAACTTCACTCTGATCAAATGAGACATGTTTGTCTTGCTGTCTAGCTACAGAAATGGTGTGTTTATCGTTTAACATAAGGCGCATGCAAACCGGTAACAGTAATAAGTGTGTTGTTAAGATGACTTTCTGACTTTGGCTCTCTGGAGATTCTGAAGGACCATTGTTCACCATTCATTTGGGACATGGGGATTCAGTTGTTAGTAATATACTCACTGAACCGAAAGGTTTATTTGTTACAACAATTTGTTAATGTTATACATGGTCTATGAAATGTTTTAGTACGTTCATAAAGCGGTTTAAGTTCCCATTACTTTCGATTTCAAAAACCGTTGCAAGACGGTAACCAGTGAAATTACTTAAATCCATCACAAATTGACTTTTGTTGAATGAATCCTCGTTCATTTCAGTAGTGGGCTAGAATAAAAAAAAAACACTCAATATAATTTCCTTAACTTAGTTTTAGGTATCTTTTGGTAAATATTCGTTGAAGTTAATTATTTTTATTTTACTTTGAAACAGTCATTACGTGTTTTCGCTTAATTGTTGTTATTTTTGCGAACAGTTGGTTAGCCAAGCATGGATAACGTCTTCTCATTTACATGTTCATTTGTACCATTGTTAATCGAAACAAAAACGTTCAAAAGTGAACGAAACAAATAAACAGTGCTATCAGAATTAATATGACAAAATACCAGTTTATATCAGAAAACCTTCAGAATGAACTAGAGATAACAATGCGTACACAAACAAATCCGTCCGGCCACGCCCTGAAATATATATCATTAGTATATTCTATAAGTGTAGTAATAATCCAAGATGACTTTTCAACTATGATTTCCTGTAATTCAGAATGAGATGCTTGTTTTAATTTTATTTTATTTTGGGGTGAAGAATGATAAAAGATAGCCTTCAATTTGGCATTTTCCTCATAACTTATGAAGGATACATGTATTAGACCATTTAAATTGTAAACAGCTAATAGTGACAAAATAGGATCACTAATCACAATTATAATTCTTGTTGGCAATGAACCTTTACTGTAATACGTTGTTCTGACCTGATTTCTTTCTGGGAAATCCATCTAAAATTTGTTTGTAAAAAGAACTATAACGACAAGACCCTGGAAGAGATTGTAAACGTATTAAACGACAAATACAGCCTACACTAGAATCATTAAAGACAATTGGTCATTCCTTTTCCACCCATCATGGCGACTTGTTGAACAAAGGAATTATTTATCTCGTACATTTTCATTGCACATTGCATCAAACTAATACTTATACAATGTCTTTAATGACCAATTCTGGCAGATATTTTATATCATTTACTTCATCTTACATTATTTTCATCATTCTGTGTTATAAGGCTGTTCTACTTGTCTCGGCGATGAAGTTTGTATGTAAACTCGTATCTCAGAGAGTTCTGACGCGCTTTCATTTAGGATATAAATATGTCTAAACAGATTCGCTGTAAGATTTAGGTTGAACGTGTTTCTTTCGTTTACATTGCATTATCGGAAATTTCAAATTCAATTCTTGAATAAAAAATGATTGAAAAATTTACAAATCTTGCATGAATAGAAGATAAAATGCACCATTTGCTGATCATTTTACACATTTGTCTTTCATACGATGTGTCTCTTTTGTTTATAATTATATCCGCCGAAAGAAATAATTTCTAACGTTTAAACATCACACTTATTTAAGTTGTAGACCCTTGAAATATTCCTTGACTGAATGAGATAGGCGAGACATAGTTGCGCTTCAAGGTTCCATTTCTATTCTGTCTGCTGCATACATCACATGCTAAGTATCACAGCTGTAGTGATTCTTCCATTATGGCCCATATATTGTCTTGTTGAAATAATAGAATGTTAACTAAAGGGTGTACTAGTTCAATTATTGTGTGTAATATTTAAACTTTGAAGTTTAAATCTCATGCGCGATATTTCTTTTCTAATTGAATATGATTTTATAATATTGTTTTTGTTTTTTGTATTTTGTGTTAAATAGTTATTATCTTAACCTGTACCTTAACAATCCTTTATAAACATACCTAGTTTTTTTTAATATAGTATAAACGCACGATTTTGTTTCTGGAGTTTTGTGCTGTTGTTCAATGTTACATGTTTGTGATTTTTTGTTTTTGTGTTCTATGTCTTTGGCGTTTACCTTGTGCCATTAAACGGGGTTTATGTTTTTAAACTTTTGGCTACTGAGCTTGTTTCTGTAGTTTTTCACATAATTACTGTCAGAAGCAAGGAACTACGTTTACTCCTTACTGGCCAATACTAAGACTATAATGGCTACGCACGTCGGTGCTAAAGTGACAAAAGAGTTCCAGCAAAAATTTAATATATTTCATTTTTCGAACGGGGTGGGAACAATATATCTCTGGAAAAAATCTTGATAACAGTCACAACACGTTGTCTTCGCTTGGTTAGATTTAAAGGTGTTTTTTTAATAATTGTACATAATGTCGACTCTGCAAGCTAACACATTTTTCAAAGACACCGAAGAATAGTGTTTCATTATAACATTGACACAGATAATATTTAAAGTACAGATATGTCGGAGAAGAGTGATGACTCATTTGAATAATCAAATCTGATTGCCAGCTCGTTTCAGCCGATTGAATGATTCGTAATCAAACAAAAGGTCACGAAGACTTTTGACAGCGGTAGAAACACAATCCACCATGTATGAAACACAACAGCAAAGAGAAGAGATTGTTATTCTTCATTATTTTCAAGTTGAAGCTGGCTCTGATAATGCTTATATTTTTTATTGTGTAATTGCTGTGACTGTTTCAATAACTGTGAAGTTATTGCCAAACAAACTAGTTTTAGCACCCAGTGACTCACAAACATGGTAATTAACCATCTACATCTCCATTTAGATGTTTCAGGAGGAAACAGTGTATCTATTTTATATGTATTTTGTGACCCTTTCATAATAATAAATTTAGTAAAAAAGAGATTTATCAATTGTTTAAACTTCTCAGGGTTTGATCTTTATCCAGAATATTTCTTTCGCTATAGACATTACGTCTAGGATGGTTTTGGCTTTCACTTGACATCACTTTTGTGATGTAAGGGAATTCCCATGAATAATGTATCAAAACGATTTTAAGAAATCATGAAGATCTTCTTTTTTTTAATATAGAGGCAAAAATACTATTAACAGTGAACGAGAGAACGATTTCGGTAAATGCTGATTTTAAATAATTTTATGATTACGAAAAAGAGTGATTTCAATTCCCAAATTTGGGATTGTTAAAAAGCTCGTTTATAATCCAGAATATACCTTCCTTCCCAAAGTAATAATTTCGTTGATACTAATTTGGATCTGTGACCTGTTGTCTGCTTTACTTCTTTCTGTAGTTTACATTGTCGTTTCTATTATTAGAGAACAAAGATTTGTAGTGCCTGAATGGGTGTATGGTTTTTTATACATATGTGTCTGTTCATTGTCGGTTTGGCCCTTGCCTGTTGCCTTAATTTCTACTAGGCTTGTATTATTGCAGGTGATAATCACAACTTACATTAAAAGTTCGAGTTTGCAAGAGCTCCGTCGTTTCACAGTTTCTTTTTGTGTATTGTCTTAGGAAATAATGTAATTCTCCATTGTTGCTACCGAATAAGAAAGAAGCAAATGGTTCTAAAAGGCTTGGTAATTTTTCAATTAATTAGTCTGTCGCTGTATACTCAAACAAACTTGTGTCAATTGAATGCAACAGGTCTGTGGTCACACTTAACATTAGTTCTCCTTGTCAAGGAAACTTAGCTCCCATATATTATTCAGACCATTATCCCACATTCCTCTGTCATTTTAAACTGTATTTCGAAATGGGGCTTCAAAGACAATCCGCCATTCTAATGTAATATTGCATCAAGTTGAAGTTTTTGTAGGAATTTGTCGCTATTGTCAAAATCCTAAAATAAAGTTTGCTTTCTTTGAATAGAATTATTTAATTGGCAAGTTAGTTTATGAGTATTGAGGTTGGCAAGAGGACTAACAGGTACACATGTAGATAATTCAATGGAGATTAATCGTTTTAATTGCGATTGCACCTTAGCTTTCTGCAATAAAGTAGAGCCTGCGAAGATATTTGTGTACTTGGCTGTCCTTGTAAATTACATTGTATGGTTACATATCAAAACATGGTAAAACACCGACTTGTGATGAAACAAATACCTTTGTTTTTTATGGAAATTTTCCTTTCCGACCTCATATGAAAGTAAATAAAGCTACTAGACACAAAATTTTGAAAAAATCCCCTTTTGTGATTCCTTTAAAATCTTCTTATGACACTCTTAAAGTGCAAATCAAAGTTTCGACCCTTCTTACTTTGGTAGATATCTGACAAATATTTAAGACAAAAATAACAGAGTGAATATACTCTATGTACAATGTACCAGACCTTTTCAGTCTGTATTGGGACTTGCCGAACTAAAGGGAACGACTTTATCATTTATATTTCACATGACAGCTAACGAGCTTACGCACGGTAATATTTTACTATGTAGCATCCAGTGATCTGCTTGTCTCTGCCACGACGTACGAAAATAGCTTGATTTCAGTTTTTGGAAAGTAGGCTTTACACGTTTTCTAAAATATTTTACAAAATGTTAATGATCTTCGATTAAATCCGGTGGTTTTGAAGGTTTGAAAATAAAAAACTTGAATAATATGAATAAACCTAGTAAAATACAGTTAGTAAAACATACATTCCTGTTCTTATTTTTACCAGTAATGTCTTTCTATGTTAAAAGTTTTAGAATACATAATAACAGTAGTATTAAGAAAAACGCGACCATGCGGTATGAAATGCGTCTGCTAATGCAGATATATCGGTGTATTATCCTGATGGATGAGACAAAGATAAAAAGAACAGAGATAGAACGATCTCAGGCATTCGAAAATAACCCGTGATGTAATTTCAATTTAGCAGTTAAAATAAATCTTAATTTTTTAAGCACTAAAAATTTCATTGGCTATTGGTTTCAACTTAGATTTACACACATTAAAACTAATTAAACATTCAATTAATTAATGCTAATATTTGAAATGTTACGAATTAATTCTTATGACGTACCGACTTTCATTCTAGGTTGTTCTTATAGTTTTTTTATTGAAACTGACCGAGGTATTCCAAATGGTATCACAAATACAATTCGCATGTACTGCATAAGAATGCGACCCCTTCATGATGATACGTTCATAAAAAGACTGAAGTCGGAAGCGGGAAAGCTTACACAGAGTAAAACAAAATTGGTCCTTCACATCCAGCTCGAGCCAAGCGATATCGAGCCAACGGGTTTTGCCTGTATTTGTACTACGGCACACTTTTCACGTTACTAAAAGTTTTTCAGTTAGCATTGTTACACCTCTGGAAAAATCGTTACTGTATCCTTTTGCTTACTCAGTGAATACACTGAAAAACTTTAACGATGCTATTAAACCTGTCTTCTTTGTAAAGCGGTTGTTATTTTTCACTCTCATCTAGTGCTTTTGTGTTTTTTTCAAGTTCATCTTTCTTAAAAAACAGTAGAAAACGGACCATAAAACAACTACATGTAGTTTCCCGTCATGCATCAGTTTCATGACACGCGTGTGGCAAATCAAAATGAATGTCAGATTAACAAAAAGGTTTATGATCAATTATACCTTGCATTTGCTTTTGAGAACTGAGTCGGCCATGGAAAGATGCTAATGAATGGTTACCCCAAGCTATTTAACAAAATAAGTGGATAAAATTCAGTTCAATTAAACGTTATATTTAGATTGGTATTTGACCTTAGTTTGTGTCTTACACCAAATACAATAGATTCGGTTTTACCTAAGTACAAAGCTAACTTGGTTTCAATTAACCATTGACTAGTATTTGGCTTTTGCCAATTGCCACTAAACCGGGTTTATGTTTAAACTTTTTGCTACTGAGCATGTTTCTGTAGATTTTTGCATATATATTAACTTAACATAGTTGAAGAATAAAAAACAATACTGTATTATTTACTACTTATGTCTGTATAAACTGATTTAATATCATGAGATCAACAATACCTTATCATGTATTATCGTGTGGATCATTAGACTGATAATAAACAGAATATCATGAAAATTCAATTATGTTCATTCAAAACTGTATTTCATTCCTTTCCTTCTCCAGTAAATACATATTAAATGTGACACTTTGAGATTCAATTTCCTGATGACATCAGACATATTCTGTCAGATTTTGTTTATTGGGTATCATGGCCAATTTCTTTGCCTCACACATAATGATATGTAGAATTATACTTGTATTCAGATCCATTATATGTCTGAGAAATCAACTTCACTATAATCAAATGAAGCATGTTTTTCCCGCTGTCTGGCTGCAGAAATGGTGTGTTTGTCGTTTAACATAAGGCGCATGCAAACCGGTGACAGGAATACGTGCGTTGTTTAGATGACTTTCATACTTTGGCTTACTGGAGATACTGGTCGACCAAAGTTCACCAAGCATTAAATATATGGGGAATATTGTAAGTAAAATACTGACTAAACTAACAGTTTAAGTAGTTACAACAATATGTAAATGTTATACATGGCCAATGCAATGTATTAATACGTTCATAAAGCGTTATTTTTAAGTCCCCATTCCTTTCATTTAAAATAGGATTTAAAAAGATATTGCAAGTAAAATAAAAGTGAATCCTCGTTCATTTCAGTATTGAGCAAGAAAAAACACATTTAATATAATTTCTTTTACCTACTTTTAGTTATCTTGTGGTAAATATTCGTTGAAGTAAAAAGTATTGTTATCTTACTTTGAAATAGTCATGAAGTGATTTCGCTTAATTGTCGTTATTCATGCGATTGGTTGGTTAGCAAAGCATGGATCACGCGTTCTCATTAACATGTTCATTTGTACCATTGAACATCGAAACAAAAACGTTCACAAAATGAACGAAACAAATCAGTGCAATCAAAAGTGAGATGGCAAAATTCCAGTAAATATCAGAAAATCTGCAAAATGAACCAGAGATAACAATGCGTACACAAACAAGTTCGTCCGGCCACGCCCTGAAATATATATCATTAGTATATTCTTTAAGAGAAATAGTAATCCAAGATGATTATCTAACTGTTTTATCCTGTAAAGGTAACAAATGAGATGTTTGTTTTAATTTTATTTTATTTTTGGATGAAGAATAATAAAAGATAGTATTCATTTTTTTATTTTCCTCATAACCTTAGGAAGGGTACATGTATCAGACACATTAAATTGTAAACAGCGAATAGAGACATAAAGGATTACAAAGTTCTTCTTGGCAATAAACCTTTACTGTAGGAGGTTGTTCAGACACGATCTTTTTTTCTGGGAAATCCATCTCAAATTTATTTGAACACTGAACTATGAAGACAAGCCCTTAGAAGAGATTGTAGACGTACTAAACGACAAATACAGCCTACACAATAATGATTAAAGACAATTGGTCACTCCTTTTCACCCATCATGGCGATTTGCTGAACGAAGGAAATATTTCTCTCGTTCATCTTCCCTGCACATTGCATCAAAATACGTACATATACAATATCTTTAATGACTAGTATTTCAATCTTGTTCGATGAAGTTTGTTTGTAAGCTACTATCTCAGAGAATACTGACGGGCTTTCATTTATGATATTAATATAACTAACAAGCTCCGCAGTTTGATTTATGTTCAATGTATTCCTTTCGTTTCCATTGCATTATTGGAAATATCAAATTTATTCCCAAGCTAAAGAATGCAAATAACTTTAGGTTTCAATTATCCTTTAGTCTCGGGCCCGGATTTAGATAGTTGAGTACCCAATGAAAATACTAATATTTACATAAAAAGATAAAAATGCCCAAATAAACCGTTCGCTGACCATTGTTACACATTCGTGTTTTAAACCATATGTCTATTTTGTTTATAGTTGTATCCGCTAAACACATTTCTAACGTATTGAAATCACACGAATTAATGCTGTAGACCCTTGAGATAATCCTTTACTCAGTGAGTAAGCGACACATAGTTCATACTTGAATTATTGACTACTGGTCTTGGTCTATAAATTTCATGTGTAATAGTACACGCTTTAAAGTTTCATTTTCTATTCTGTCTTGTGTATATATCACTTGTTTACTTTTTAAGTATCACAACCATAGTGATAACCATAGCCCAAACGTTGTGTATTGTTTTGTTGAAATAATTGTATGTTAACCAAAGGGTGTACTAGTTGAATTATTGTGTGTAATATTTAACATCTCAAATAAAAATGTCACGCGCGATATTGTGTTTCTAATTAGATATGATTTTATAATATTTATATTATTAGCATTTATAAATTGTTTACTTTTCGGTATCTTGTGTTATATAATTCGTTTCAAACTTATGCCCATGTATTGAGGAAATTTTAATTAGTTAATTGTTTTTAAAATTCATCAATTTACAAAACCTATTCTAAAGCTATGACATGCAGCTACCGGTCATAGTTTGGGGCTACTCAAACTATTTTTGGATCGTCTATTATAGCCTGTGAACACAAATGTAAATCAAAGTGCTGAAAGCACTGATGGACTAGGGCTTCATTCAGGGGAATGTTGACAACCATAATCTAAGCATTGAAAAAATCGGCTCACATCACAAGGGGTCACTGTTTAATGGGCTAGCTTAAGCTTTAGACTAAAACTGCTTGCAAGCTGCAAAGGAAATTTGAAAAATCTAGTTAAGTGTGTGTAGAGTGAGGGGGGTAGTGGGGGGCACACATACTTCTTTAATTTGATAAAATCCTTTTATATCAAAGGTCTGTTATTTGCAGTTTCAGAGAAGATTTTCAATGATGTAATTATATACTATATAGAAAACCTGTCACCTCTTTTTCAGGGGAGCTTTAAACCACAGGGCCATACTTGTAAAAGACATCTACATTGTACACCTATGTCAGACTGCATACACAATGATATTAGGAAGTAGTTCTTATTTAAAAAGAGAAGAATTATTTTCTCCCTCTCTATTTGTGCTTGGTATTCAATTCATATAACATGTTACCATGATAACTTAGTGCTGTTGATAAATATTAAGCACTTCCTTCTGTCTAATGCTATTCATATTACTGCTGCAGACTTCTGTACATAACAAAGCAAGTTGAGTAGACTAAGATTAGATGAATATCGTTTTTACAGCATGAAATATTGAAATGTCTTTTAAATACTTTGACCATCAAATTTCATAACCTGGTGTCAGCAGTTCATCACACTGCTAGTGAGAATGGAACACCAAACATAATTTTATTCTTTATTATATACCCATCATCAATCCACATGCAAAACATATCACAAAATACTTTAACCCATATTCCGCTCCAGTGCAATACGGCCATATACCACTCTTGTGACGTCACGTCATAACAAGTATGTTGCGCAATATTAAATTGACGTCATTAAACCAATGAGTGCATCCTTAAAATGAAATTTATTATGCAAAGATATTGCTTCTAAGAGATCTAATCAGTAATGTATATAATAAAAGGGTTATTAGTACTGCGTTTTGATTCGGATATGGCGGAATGTCATATTTGATTCTGGTAGTTTTTTGTAGATTTGATTTTACTCGGCTTGTGCCTTGTGAAATCCGAATCTACAAAAATCTACTTGAGTTAAATACAACCTCCAGGATCAAAACGCAGGAACAACAAAACCTGTTACCCCGTGGACAGAGCATCTTTAACCCACAGCGCCATTGTAACTTTGAACAATCATTGTAAAAGACAACTACATACAAGATGCTTAAGGAAGTAGTTTGGAAAAATTAAGAATTATTTTCTCCATCTGAATTTGTATGCATTAGATAACTCAATAATTGCAGCAGTTGGCCATTCTTGTATTGTCCTCTGTCACTGTCCTGATAGCTCCCTATCTCAATAGATGCAAAAGGTTATAGGTTCATGATTCTCCTGGTCCATTATGACATACAGAAAGAAGATGTTGAATGTAGAATCAAGAAGCTTTCTTTTCAGGCACTCTCCAAATTGAATAGTACTGTAACATTTGGAGTGCCAAGAATTTGTTGGATTCCTAGGCAACAGGTATCAGGTGTTGCAGTACATTTGGCAAATACTTTTCACCCGTTCTTGTTAATCTAAAAAAGCTTTCATTTCGCAAAAGTAGTTCTAAGGTTGCAAAATCAGAGTTTGAATAATTCTGCAAACTAGATGTGCCTTTAATTGCAGCAATTTGAACTCCAACTCATAATGTCAATTAAGCTGGTTAAGTAATACTGCAGTTCCTTGGTGTGGGGATTGCTTTATTTACTTTAATAAACAAACAGTTCTTGCGTTGGAAAGTACAATGTATTAATATGCAGTTTTCTTGCCCTGACTCCATCCAAGCCTTAGATCAACATGTACTTGGGGTTATGTGTAATATCAATGAGAACTATAAATTATGTTTAATTTAGTGACACTTATGATATTTCATTCCACATACAAAAACACTAACATGTTCTTTAAAACCAATATCCTATGTTATGATAAAACCATTGCTTGCCAAGTTGGTCAATATAAGACTGCTGACCAAAATTTAGATGGCAGGTTTTTATATTAAAGTTAAAATATTGATGTTTTAAGCATTATTCTTAAACTGTTAGTAACGGTTTAAGCCATAAAACATTAATTTTCGAACGGAAATATGACAAACTACGAGCTGATTGATTGTCAGCAATCTGATATCATTGGTTTGAAGATGTTTACGCAAAAATTTGCTGTTTCCAAGACAAAACAAAGTTGTAAAAACGGTAAATCTGTGAGAGTGCAGCTTTAAACTATGACAGGAATAATTCAAGGGAATGATTTTTTGTGATTTCTAGCATTAAAATTGTCTGAATCGCTTGAAAATTTATAAATTATGTAAGGTATTCTCACATTGGTCACACTTTTTGAACTTTGTGCTGTCTTCTTTTTGTTTGTCTCAAATTTATACAGCATTGGCTTCACTTGTTGTTTATGAAAGGGACTGTACTCCAGATTGGCACGAAAAAAGTTTTTATTCCTGTAACGCATCATGTAAGGACACTTTTTTAATAAAATATTTTACTCTTTGATATCGTTATTGTAATTAAAATACAAAAAAAAATTGCAGTGAAATGTTGTATCCACTATGCTATGAAGACTTACTTTTACTGGGTGGAATTTTCCAGATGTATGCCTAACTCGCTTATATCATGTAATAACATCAACGGCAGATCACGCATAAGGAATGAATTATACTCGGTAGACTTACCTAGTAATCTTTTTTTATTGGAAAAACACGAAATAACTGCTATTAAATCATTTGTAAACTATGGGGATCATCAGTTAGTAAGTTTCAATGCATTAATTATACACATCGATATCAAGTTTATGTCAATTTTCTACAATTTTCTTTAAATTTTTGCTTTTTCATCATTAACTGAGTACAGCCCCTTTAAACAGTACCTTATAATGTCTGTGATTTATCAAATATTTAATAGTATTGGTCTACAACCACGATTTGTTTTAATTATCCAGGTTTTAAACTGCATTGTGTATGCGATTGAAAAGGTAATCTTGAAATCTCACTTAGTATAATTTTTACAAATAACATTCACCCTGCAAGGTACTCAAATTTGGATGATACATAAAGATTTGCACATTGATAAAGGATACCTTTTTCAAATATTTGATTTAGATTGCAAAGTATAACTTATATAAATAAATATATATTCTTAACTTTTTCTAAATACACAAGCTAATGCATCAGTCAATTGTAACCATGCCCCCCTGTCCCGGAATAGCGGGGACTTTTACTTTCGGTCCAGCCAACCCCAGCTAAAATCCCCGCCATGCGGAGATAATCTGATGGTAAAGTCCCCACCAAATGCCCCGCACCCAAGGGACATTATGTTAAGCCCCATCCACACTGTATTTTCCGGGAAGACCTGGCACTGCGGGGCCACCTGAAAGGTAAAAACATGGCCCATTTCGCCGGCTATCCCTGGTATACCCCCGGATGTGGGAGCCGTGGTTACAATTGACTGGTGCATAATGATCCATGTAGTGATCCAATCTCATGCCAAGATGATTTCTGGTCTGACATCACGAGGTTAGTTATTCTTAAGCATAAAAACGCCTGGACAGCATTTGAGAAAGACTGTTGTGAGGTAAAATCTTCATTACATCACTATTCCACAACATTGGGTGATAAGGGAACTTTATTGAATATTTTTATTTTAATTTTGTTCCCTAAACGCCACAATTCAACTGATTTATTAATACAAATTCAATTCTATCTCCACAATATTCGGCACTGCATTGTTAAATAAAACTCAAAAGTTACACTTGTAAATTATTTAACCAAATACCTTTCCCTCAAATATTTCACAAATTTATATTGATCAATCAACAACAATGCATCACCATACAGTATCTCTGACTGATTTTTGATTTTCATTCTTGGCTAGAAAACAAAAAGTGATCACAAAGCGTCTTCAGAAAAAGAACTTGTAAAGTATGCACCAGTCAATTTTAACCACGCCCCCCCCCCCCAGGGAATAGCAGGTACTTTTGACTTTCGGTCCAGCCAATCCCCGGTAAAATCCCTGCCCTGCGAGAACGAACTGGTGGTAAAATTCCTTGAATAACCCCCCCGCACCCCTGGGATCTAAGGTAAGAGCAATTCCCTGATATATTTTGAGGGAAGACAAAACCACCGCAATCACCCGGCATTGCGCGGACACTAGTTCTGGCTTCCATAACTTTAATGTTGATTATTTAATTTTGACTGGTGCATTTCACACGGGCAGGTTGTGTTGGTTTGACACACCACGCCTCTGTACGTTTTTTGTTGTTGTTTTTTGTTGTCAATATTAAGTAAGAATATGATGTGGTAACTGTAACTTGTGATAATTGGCAAAAAAAAAATCATTTTATTATCTTTGTAAAGGGTGACGACTTGACCCTGAATTTCCATATATTTGCCGACATGACCCTGTTTAAGAAGCCATAACATTATCAAAACTTTTGTGTCAAAACAACGCAACCTGCCCCTGTGGTAAGAGAGGAAATCAAAATTGAGCATGCAAGATTGTTTTATCAATGGCGATGGTTTATCACAATGTCATGTACTTACACTGAGAGTGGCTCCAAGACTTTTCTATGCACATAGCTAAACAATTATCTTATTCACAGATGCTGTGCACATATTCATACATTTAGATTCATTTAGAATGAAACTTCATAAATAAGTATGCGCATATTTGATAAAAAAAATTATCACCATTTTGCAAAATTGATATCACATGATGTTTTCAAACGAACTTGGTATTGCTTGAAAATTTACTTGTAAAATTAAAAATGCTACCCACTGTAAGATGAAAATAAATCCGTTTGATGATGGTAATCATTCAATGGTGGCTTTATTACTAAATTTCCTCAGTAAAACACTATGAAATTCACATCATCAGCATCCGGAAGTAGTGATAACATACATGTATGTCTGAAACATTCGGCCGCTCTGATCAGAGTAAATTTTGAGGTCAATAAGTAGACTGGTACCCTGATTTACTTTATCTAAAAATTATAAAGATATACAGGTACGCGGCGTATGGTTTTTAGTTAACATTAATAGTATTTGAACAATAAATACCAAAAATCATGTTGTATTTAAAAATGGGCTAAGTGCCATGCGATGATTTGTGTAAAAAAAACTTTGTATCGAAAAGAAAATATCACGGAAACATGCAAATTATGTCGAAAAAAAGAATAGGGACCGACTTCGGAATACCAACATTGTATACACAGGATAACAATACTTTTTTTAAACCAACTTTCCTGGTTGTTTTCTACTTAGACCGCACGCTTTATTCGCTTTACGTATGAATTCACAAGACATTTCGAATGCGCGACGTTAGCTGATACTGGTTTCTTTTCAGATAAAAGAGAAAGAGCGTACCAGTCTATCAATACAGAGCATTGAACGGAAAAAATTCGATGCGTACTTTCCAATATGTTCATATTCTTATTGCATATAATCTGATCGTATGCAAGAATATTCATGAAGTTAACCCGATTAACTCACTCGCTACGTATGATTTTCTTGTGCTTCATTAAAAGAACATACAGTTAGCTTGAATTGTTAGGAGAACTATTTTTATTGGATGCTTTCATTGTAATCAGTTCTGGTACTACTTTGATTATTCAAATTCACTAACGGCAATCCAGTCAAAATACAGCGTATGAATACATTACGTCAGTGAACCCCCAGATGCGGCTTGAGAATGCAAATAGTGCGTTTATGGCTATGAACTAGGCCAAAAGTGCCAAAGTCCAAAAAGTAAAAGCACGCTTTCCGCGGCTACAGCCTTTGAGCGCTTTCAGGACTTTCATTACTGAATGTTAGTTAATGTGAATGTCGCCTAAGCTTTCAATAGGAATAATAGATATGAACAACATTTAAATTCGACGTTCTAATGAAATTGAAACAAATACAATGTATAAAAACTAAAATCCAAGTAATTCTGAAGTGTAAATGCTACCTTATGATATCAAATCATTTATTATCAGTAACATTCTTATGTTAGTATTGTCCAGAGCTGGGAACTACTTGTACTTTAACTCCTTCAGTGGCCAATAATAAGACGATAATGACTACGCACGTCGATGTAAAGGTGGAAGAAGAGATCCACCAAAAACTTGATAATTTTCGTTTTTCTTGAAACGGGGTAGAACAAATACATATTTGGAAGAATTCTGGATAACAGCTACTACACGTGCACTGTAACACAATTTTCATAGACATTAAAGCAAAGTGTTTCAACATTGATAAAAACATGATTTCAAGTACAGAAATGTGATGACTGATTTGATTGCCTGGTCGTTTCAGTCAATTCAATGGTTAGTAATTAAACCAAAGGTCACCAAGACTCTTGCCAGCGGTAGACTCTGTCTTTGTATGAAATACAACACAGCGAAGAGAAGAGAAAGTGCTTCCTCACTGTTTTCAAGTTGAAGCTGGCTTTGGTCAGGCTTATATTTTGGATTGTGTAATTATTGTTAATGTTTCAACAAGCGTCAGTCTATGGCCAAAACAAACTTGTTTAGCACACAACCATGAACTCATTTATCACGAACTGTCAAATGGGGAAATTCCATCAATTGTCGCTGCACATGTGTGGTCTGTCTGTGGTGTTTTTAAAGGTTATGAGGTGTTTATAAGTTTGTGTCCCTAATTAATTGTCGCTTTGGCCCTTGTATTTTACTTCTAAACAGGATTATTTTTAATGTCGTATTGTCTCTGCATTTCCTTTGCTTTATTGAATATTGACATTTAGGCGTAGGCTTTTTGTCTTTGCTTTTTTATATCAACGAAGTAGCTACAAAGGAAAGAAAAACGTGTAATGTGAACCGTCAATCCTGTAAAATAAGCAAATGAATTAGAAAGTATAATTTATATACATCCCTTTCATTCGCAAAATACTAGGTATCCTCTCTTAAACTTACAAACATGGTAATTAACCACCCACATCTCCATTTAGATGTTTCAGGATGAAAATTGTATCTTTTTTATGTATAATTTGTGACTCTTTCATAGTAAAAAATTTAGCAGAAATGAGATTTATTAATCGTTTTAACTTCTCAGGCTTGGATTTTTATTAAAAATATTGATTTCGCCATAAACATTAATTCTGGTATTTTTTATCTAAGGAAGAGACGCAAAAAGTATTTAAACTGGTCATAGTCGTTGCATTTATGAGACTTTCGTGTTGTAATAGAAACCCCCTGAATCAATATTGAAACGAATTTAAGAACTAATGAAAATCTTCCAATTTTTAAAATAGAAACAAACGTACTTATAGCAGTGAAGGAAAGAGCGTGTTCGGTCAATTCTGATTTTAAATAATTTTATGATATGAAAAAGAGTCTTTTCGATTCCCAAATGTGGGATTGTAAAAATGACCGTTTACAATCCAGAATATACCTTCCTTCCAAAAGTAATTAATGTGTTGGTTTTATAATTGTATGAATGACCTATAGTCTGCTGATCTTCTTCCTGTAGTTAACATTGCCATTTCTATTTTATAAAACAAAGGTTTGTAGTGTCTATATGGGTGTATGTATTTTTATACGTATGTGTTTCTTTTGTCGTTTTTGCCCTTTTCTTTTGCCTAAATTTCTAATATGCTTGTACTATTACAGGTGATATTCACAAAATTACATTAACTGTTGGAGTTTTCAAGAGCTCCATCGTTTGACCCTTTCATTTTGTGTATTTTTGTTTCCTTTTTATCTTTGGAAATAATGAAAATATCTATGTCTGCAACCGCATAAGTTCTAAAAGGTTTGGTAATTTTTCAATTTATTAGTCTGTGTCGCGTTAAAGCCAACACATCTTGTGTTAATTGATTGTTACAGGTCCGTAGTCACAATTTAAATTAGTTCTTCTTGTCAAGGAAATTTAGCTCCCACATATTATTCAGACCATTATCGCACATTCCTCTGGGACGTCAACGTGAAATGTATTTGGGGATTCAAAGACAATCCGCTTCAAACAGTCAAGTTAGAGTCCTGGTAAGAATGATTCATCTTGTAAAAATCCTCAAATTTCGGTTAAGGTTGCTTCCTTTTATTTGGATGATTGTATTGGCAAGTAAGTATATGAGTATTGTAGTTCCCAAGAGGACAAACAAGTTTTTAACGAGGTAATACAATGGAGATTACTATAAATAATAGATGAAATAATTAAGGATAGGGTTTAACAGACACCGAACAAGAGAAACACATTGTACAAACAATACGGGTAGCCACCACATGCATAACAAAGTTTTAGCGCGTAATTTGTAACAAACGGACGTTCTTTGGTTCGGGCCCCACCCACACAAGGGCACTTTTATATACAAGTGTACTGTTATCATATGAAATCGTATTTATTTTGCTATAAGCTTTTACAAAAATGAATGAACAGCTACTGCATTTGGTGAAATAAACATAAAAAGCCAGGTTTCCTGAGGCTTACCAGAATGAGTTCTTTTCATCATTTCAACGTATCCCAATATTTTTTTGAGAACTATACTTTAAAGACTCTATGCCCAAACTTACAGAATAAAGTAACGTGTTTCTTGGATTTTTTTTTGTTATTCATAAATACTTTAGAAATGTCATGTCAGTTCGAATAGTTTATGCTGTTGAGCCACATTTCAATATGATGAATAATAATGAATTTCATATACACAAGGGAGACTCGTCTTTTAATTCTAGAAATTAATATCCTCATAAAATACCAACATTTTATGAAAAGCTGACTAAGTAATCAATACACATGTTTAAATAACCATTAGGCAGCACATAGTTAACATTATAATCCAAACATCGTTTGTATATGCATGGATATTTTGATGTGTAAACAGTCTGTGTTGTTCTATATAGTTTTGCCTCTCGTGTAAATGGCGGTTGGACTTGAGCCGTTTGCAAAAAAAAAAAAAATCCTGTGCAGATATTTTGGTATTTGTCTGTCCATGTAAGTTAATTATACAAACATGGTAAAACAGCGACTTGTGGTAAACAAGGATTGTTTTTGATGCGAATGTTCCACTCCGACCACATATGAAAGTAAATAAAACTACATGATAATCATTGTCGGATACCCCCGATACACACTTCGCTAATTGGCTAGAAATATGTCGCTTTTATGAATAATTAATATGGCAGTTTCATTGGTGCAGTACCAGATGCTTTACGGTTGACAAATATTTTTGCGATTGCCGGAGTTGATTCGGGTCCGCCATCTCAGTACAAAATTATTAGGCAGTAGTCAAGACCACACGGCCACGGAGGCTACTGACACTGAATAGATATTGAACAATATTTGAGAGTTACATGCGAGCTAATTGGAAGAAGAGTTGTCTCTCCTGACTCATGCATAGTAAAAAAATCCCAACGGTATGTATGAAGTGTAACGGAAGAAAGTCAGGTTGTAGCCGACGATGCAAGATAATATGAAAAACCCTTAGTTTGTTGGTATTATATGTAACGGTAAATAATACCTACTGTTTTGTTCCACATTTATACAGTCTGAATGTCAAACAATCTATATGATAAACGTGATGATTTTAATTTTAAAATAATTAATTACCCTTCTTTAGATGGAGATGTTCTTAATTCACCATCATATTGTGTTTTTTGCACAGTTGATAAGATTTGCTAGAATATGTACAGATGTAAAGAACATTCAGCTCTCGCAGTAAACTTATGACGCAAAAACTTCTAAAACACGGTTTCAGATATAATAAATTAAGGAAAAAATTCTCAACATTTGTTAATGGTCATTATACTCTCATATCAAAGTACAATAGTAGTCTTAAATCGCTTATTGCTAATAGCATTGCTCATCCCGGTTTTTATAGTGATGTTTTAAAGAAAATTCGTAAAAATAAAAATGTTTCCAGCAGGTAGTTGGGCAGATAGACTCAATGAATTACTTGGATTTTATTTAAACCATGGATATAAAGGCAATATTTTGAAGAGCACTTGCCTTCTGAAGATGAATTCCTGAAACAAAATATAGGGTTGAATATAGCATCCTTACATAACGTAGCAAGATGGCGTTGGATGGTCACGGATTTTATGCACTCCAAGTGAAAACTTTATAAAATTAATATGAAATGGATATTTTGTAAAATGAAGAGTAAATACATGGACTTTTAGTTGCGAAAAACTGTTCTGTACTTTTGTCTTGGAGAAAAATACTGTTTTTTGTGTGTACGAGTGCATTACATTTTTCTCGTGCTTGTTTTCAACGGGGTACAAAATGGCGGCTAACTTTTCCCAGCAGGAGAAGGTAAACCTTAAAATAGCCGTCCTTAATGTACAGTGTTTAGTGTCTAAATATTGTAACAAACTGCATTGTCCTGAAATTATTTCCATATTTGATAAAAATGACATAGTTATGCTTACTGAGACATAGTCTAATGAATCTATTGATTTAAATGTACAAAACATTCAGCATTTTTGTTTACATAGGAAAAAAAGTAAAAACTCTAAACGTGATTCCGGTGGAATAATTATTTATGTAAAAGATACATATATCAATGATAAAAGTTTGTTTTTCCAAAGTGAAGATGACATTTTATGGATACGGCTTGACGGCAATATTTTTTTTCTAGATAATGATTTATTTATCGAAGAGTAGCGGAAGATTTAGCTTACAGTTAGAAAATGTTTTTGACAGATTGTTAAACTCTGTAGCATTTATTCACAATTATACGGATGGTCAGTGTAATATATACTACTCAAAATTTGATAAGGATCACTTGATTAGTTATTTGTAAAAACTTAACCAAATAAGCATGTTTATTTAATTTCAAAGCATTAGTTTTATCCCTTCGTAGGCCTCTAGAATGTTCGATGATTTTGATTGTATTGCTACCAGCGCGTGCACGGGCGGCACGGAAAACTGCATACCCACGAAATAAGGCTTTTTGGCATACATGTAACAACTTAAACATGTGGTCATTTCTTGTTTTTCGCTTCGTGTATTCGATTTTTGCTCGGATCATCTACTACATTGTGTTCAAAATGCCAAACAGAAGACGTTTAACTCCTGATGAAATGCATGTTGGCATTGGAATGCTGGAGGCAGGGTTGTCTCAGAGGACTGTGGCAGAACACCTGAATGTGTTACAAAGTGTAGTTTGCATGATGTGGAATCGTTATCAAACGAATGGAAATGCTCAACATCGACATGGTGGTGGTCGTGCAAAGGCTACATCTGACGTTCAGGATCGTTACATTACAGTTTTAGCCAGACGTAACCGCTTTCGTAACGCCACTTCGTTACGTAATGACTTCCAGAACGCCACAAACGTAAGAGTTTCAACGCAAACCATCAGAAATCGTTTGCATAGTGCTGACTTGATGGCACGACGACCGGCAATTCGCATCCCATTGACCCGATACCACATCCAGGAGCGTTTGGACTGGGCACGTCAACACGTTGGATGGACGTTAAACGAATGGACCACAGTGCTTTTTACAGACGAGTCAAAGTTTTGTATTGACTTTACAGATCGACGTTCCAGAGTGTGGAGGGGACGTAATGAACGTTTTGCTCCTGTTTGTATCGCCGAACATGACCGTTATGGCAAGGGCTCAGTCATGGTATGGGCCGGAATCAGCATGCACAGGAAAACAGTCTTACACGTAATTAAAAACGGTACGTTGACGGCTGTTCGTTATTGTAACGAGATCCTGGACGTTTATGTTCGACCGTATGCAGGTGCAATCGGTCCTGATTTCATTCTCATGGATGATAATGCGCGCCCACACAGAGCAAACATCACAAACCAATTTCTGAAAAATGCTACCATCGAGAGAAAGGACTGGCCAGCTCGTTCCCCCGACATGGACCCGATCGAGCATGCCTGGAACATGCTTCAGAAAGCTGTTTCCGCTCGTCCGGTCCAGCCAACAACAGTTCATCAGCTCAGAACACCGCTCCAGGAGGAATGGGTCAGACTCCCTCAGCAACAGCTCCGGAGGCTTATCAGCAACATGCGGAGGCGATGTC
This sequence comes from Mya arenaria, assembly GCF_026914265.1. NCBI lineage: Eukaryota > Metazoa > Mollusca > Bivalvia > Myida > Myidae > Mya > Mya arenaria. The sequence continues at coordinate 71,163,642 of NC_069129.1, read as the reverse complement.
AAGCTGTTATTGACACTCGTGGACATCACACACGCTACTAACATTGGTTTAAGAAAAGTTCAAAGGTATTCTGTTGACTTTCCAAATTTGTTGACAACCTGATATACGCCTGCTTTTGACCCCTATCATGTTTAGGAGTCCGTTACGCTTGAACGGAATTGGTTTGGTACTGATATCTTATGACATTTGAAACCTGAAACAATGCCATTTGATAACATTTAGTGTTGATATATCGTTTTGTTGAAATACGTATGTACTTTATTATAAAAAACATGATCCCTATCAAATTTTGAGTAGTATATAACTGTCTGGTGATTTTAACAGCCGTACATCGGATAACTCCGATTGTATTGATTTTGACCTAAATTATGACCTGCTTATACTACCTGACAAGTATACGGTTGACATATCCCGTCCTAGATTCTCTCAAGATAAAGGTCACACCAATAGTAACGGTACTGCTTTTATAGATTTTTGTAAACAAACAGGTTTACGCATAGTGAATGGTCGTTGTGGCGAAGACGCGGGGATTGGTAAATTTACTTTTGCAGGGTCGAGAGGATGCAGTTTAGTGGATTATATATGTTTTAGTTTCGGAATCCGTGTTTGATTGCATTATTTCATTTACCGTTCATGATCCAAATTCCTTATCTGATCATTGTTTAATTGAGTATGCATTTGAAAATACCGTTAACATTGACGTTTTATCACGTGATCAGACCGTAGAAAATGATAAGTATGAAGAGATTAATTTTAGATATTAGTGGAAAGTTAATCTTACGAATAATCATATAAATGCAATTAGCACCGATGTATTTGTTGATGAACTGAATGCACTGACTCTTTTTACAAATAATTGTTCGACGGGTAGTGACGTAGATTCTAGTTTATCACAATTTTCCAAGCTTATGAACAATGTTACTGATGGTCTTTTTAAAACTTCTATTTATCATAATGCTAACAACTTAAATAAAACACAGCCTGGATATAATCCTTGGTTTACTAAAGAATGCTGTCAAAAAAGAAGCATATTTGTAACATTTTTAAACAAATATCGCAATTGTCCTTCAAATGAAAATAGATTGCTTCTTGTTAAAGCTCGGTCGGAATACAAATGTACTATACAATCCTGTAAGAAAACATACCTCGCCGACAGAACAAACACTTTAGAGCAATATAGACATAATAACGCTAAACTTTACTGGAAAATGTTGAAACAGTCAGCACATGTAAAACCTCCAGACATACCATTGTCGTCTTTTGAAGTGTATTTTAAAGCAATTAACAATCCTGGCGACCCATTTTTCCAGGCTGATGAGGATATCATGTATTTTAATGAACTATTCGTACGCGACGAATTTCAAGTTATGTTTTTGGAATTAGATGCTGAAATTAGTATAGCAGAGATAAATCAAGGTATTAAACAATTAAAACTCAGTAAAAGTGCTGGTCCAGATAATTATATAAATGAATATTTTATACATGGAAACACCGTGTTAAACCCTTTTTTTACACTCACTATTTAATGTTATTTTCAAAACTGGACATTTTCCAGAAACATGGTCTGACGGTTATATAGTGCCACTACATAAGAAAGGATCTATTCATAACCCGGAAAACTACAGGGGTATTACTTTATTGAGTGTTTTGGGGAAACTTTTTACCCGCATTCTTAATAACAGATTGACATCATGGGCTGAAAATTACAATGTTTACATCGAGGCTCAGGCCGGTTTTCGCAGTGGAATGGGCACTACTGATAATATATTCGCCCTACATGGCATAATTACACATATGATCAATCAGGGTAAAAGATTGTATTTTAGTTTCATAGATTTTAGCAAAGCCTTTGATTATGTTGAACGCAATAGTCTTTGGTCTAAACTGATAAAACTTGGTATTCGCGGTAAAATGATGATAATTCTTAAAAGTATGTACTCACGTGTTAAATCTCGTGTTAGGTTCAACAACAAGTTAAGCGAAGAGTTTTATTGCTTTTTAGGCGTTCGTCAAGGTGAATCGTTGTCTCCTTTCTTGTTTTCAATGTTTCTCAATGATATTGAAGAGCATCTAGTACTGAATGGTTTTAATGGTATCGAGATGTACATGACAAAAATGTTTATTTTATTATACGCTGACGACATTGTTTGTTTTTTCTGATTCGCCCGAAGGCTTGCAAAACGGTTTGGATCATTTATATGAGTATTGTCGTAGATGGAAACTCAAAATAAATGTCCAGAAAACCAAAATAATTGTTTTCAGAAAGGGTGGCATTTTGCCAAGGAATCTACAGTTTTCATTCAATGAGGAAATTTTTGAAATAGTCAGGTCTCTTTCTTATTTAGATGTTGTCTTTTCCTCGGGTGGTTCTTTAAGTAAAACAGAAGTAACTCTAGCTGGCAAAGCACAAAAAGCTATTTTTAAACTTAATAAATATTTATACAATTTTCCTAACGTGGGCGTGAAACACCGACTCGACCTTTTTGACAAGGTGATTGTACCTATTTTGAATTACTCTAGCGAGGTTTGGGGTTTTCATAAGGCAATTACTATCGAACGTATCCATACACAGTATTGCAAACGCATTCTTCAGGTAAAACGCTGTTCACAGAATGATTTTGTTTACGGTGTACTCGGTCGATTTGATTTAGCATACAATAGATATATTAGAATTGTAAAATACTGGCTAAAGATTCTAACTAGTGACGACCTGAAGTTTTGTAAAATTGTCTACGAAGTTTTAAAAACTGATGCTGATTTGCTTCCAAATAAGGTGTCGTGGGTAACATTACTTCAACATTTATTGTCATCATTAGGTAGCTCAGGGTGTTGGTGATGCAAATGTTTTTGTAAGAATTTTTAAACAACGTTTGTGTGATACAAATGTACAAAACTGGAACGCGAGAATTGAAAATTCACCACGCAGCACTTTCTTTAAATCCATTGTTTCCTTTGGCTTTCAGTATTATTTAAAATGTAACGTATGTAATAGTTTAACCATAGCAATGTCTAGGTTATTTCTTCCATCTCATAATCTGTCTATTGAAACAGGTCGATGGCATCGTCCAAACTGTATTCCACGTCAAGACAGAAAGTGTATTACATGCAATCAATTGGAAGACGAATATCACTTTGTGATAGAATGTAATTTATATACTGAACTCCGTAAAAGATACATTGCAAAATATTATTGGTCCAATCCAAGTATGTATAAACATAAACAACTCTTCGAAAGTACTAATATTACTAAACTCAGAAAGTTATGCACATACGTAGATAAGGCTTTTAAATTTAGAAAAAGTTTACAAATATTATAAACAACCTTTTTTTTTTCTTTTTTTTTTCTTGTTGTTTTTACTGTTATAATATGTTGCCTTACATTTCATTTTATGTTTTGGTAAATTTGTCCTTTAATTTGTATGTATTGAAGATCGATAATTTTGTTTTTGAAATGTGTAAATGTACAATGTGTAAAAAGTTCACTTTTCTCAGATTTCTATGTTGCACTTTTTGACACTGTATGTAGTAATATAGGTATATGCACACCTTCTCCGTATATGATGTCGACTTGCACCTTTAAGTATTACGGTGTCTCTTATCATGTCCTTCGTTAGCTGTAAAATCTATCGTAAAATTTAAACAAGCCTTACGTGCTCAACTTGCTATGTCATTTGTAAATGTTAAATCGTGTATTTTGTTTTTCTCACGGGCCATGTGGCTTATTGAACATGTATTCAAAATAAACCATCCCTCCATAACTAAGCTTTCAGTCCTTTGATTTTAATTCATGTTATCTTTAAAATCTTTCTTGGCTAAAACCTTTCTGGCTGATTCTGAGTGTTTTGGCATGTGACTTCATTTTCTTCAAATATTTTACATTTTCAAATCATTTGGAAGGAAAGATTAGCTAATACATGTCACTTTTAATTTAATAATGCTTTCTTTATTTGTTCCCAGTTTAAGTACAATGATGCTTTTTATTATGAAACTCTATGATCACACAGTTTTAAACCTTTTATTTTATAAGGCAGACTGTGTGTGATGTTTATAGTTTCAAAAAAACTGCATCGTATCTTTGAAAAGTTTTTGCATTAGGTGCTCTGAATTGTATTCCTTCCTCTGCAGATAGAGTTGGGATCTCTAATCATAGAAGTACTTGGCGTTTACCTATAAAGTTATTATTATTTGTTTTATTGTTAAGTTTCCTCAAGTTAATGCATACTTTGATAAGATTTACCTTTTTCGTTTTATCTTTATTTAGGATTGTTGGGATGAGAGTGAGGTTTGTGCACTTAAACTGGTTTACACCCCCAGTAAATTTACATTTTACTGACGGTTCCAAGGCGGTACCTAACAATCCTTGATTAACATACCTTGTTTTTTTTAATATATAGTATGTATGCGCTGTGCTGCTTGTGGAGTTTTGTGCTGTTCTTCCATGTTTCTTGTTTGTGATTTTATGTTCTATGTCTTACCCAGTGCCATTAAACCGGGTTTATAATTAAACTTTTTGCTACTGAGCTTGTTTCTTTAGCTTTTCGCATACATATTAATGGTTCGTTGTTTTTCACCCATGACACAAAATCTTGAGAGAAAAAAATCACCCTTTGTGATTATTCGAAAATCTTCTATTAACACTGTTGAGATATATAGTTTAAACCCCTCTTGCTTTGATATATTTCTGTCAAAAACTGCAAACGAAAAACAGTGTGAATATACTCAATGTACAAGGTAGAATACCTGTTCATTCTGTATTTAACCTTGCTGAACAAATGAGAACAACTTTCTCAATTATATTTTGCATGACATTGTAATATTTTACAATCAACTACGCAGTGATCTGCTTGGCTCTGCCTCCACGTACAGGAATAGCTTGATTTCAGCTTTTCAAGTTTTTGATAATAGTTTTTATGAAGTATTTCACTATATATGTTACCAAGCTTCGGTTAAATAACGTTGTTTTGAAGGTTTGAAAACAATCCACGCGAATAAAATGAATACACCTATTACCCTTTTAATGATTTCACATTATTTTGATAATCAGCACACGAAGTGCGTGTTGCAGGAATTACCGTTCGAGAAAATTTGACTAACGCTGAATATTTACCTCGGTATTTCCAAGAAAGGATCAGTTATTCTATAGGTGTCCGTAGCGTCAAGTATTGATATCTCGATATTTCGACGAGAGCCAGCTATTAACTAGGCATCTGCGTCTTAAAGTATTAAAATCTTGATTTTTCATTGAGAGAGTAAGCAATTTCATAGGTATCTATTTCATGTAGTATTATTATCTCGATATTCCGATTACAAGCATCTGTATAATGAAGTATTGTTATCTCGATATTCCGATGAGAAGTAAAGCTATTCTACAGGCATCTGCATCATGTATCATTTGTTTCTCGATATTTCGAATACAGGCATCTGTATAATGTAGTATTGTTATCTAGATATTGAAATGTAAGGATTGTAAGTATATTCCATGACCGAGAGTGTAAGAAAGGTTCATCCAAACCCGGCGAGCGTAGAGTATTTTGCGGTAACAAGAACACCCTGCGCGAGGGCTGGGATGAGTCTATTTTACGCGAGCGGCAATGGTTTTTCGCAAACCTCAGATAAACAAAGTAAACATATTTAAATATCTTATTTTGTTTTTACATACTTATTCTTTTTATCTTTGATCGTTGGCGAGATAAGGATTTCTAGCATGGTCAAATATGATCGCTTTACCTGGGTTGGGGTAAAATGCCATTCTACAAATATCTGTTTCATGTTCATTTTCTATCTCGATATTTCGATTAAAGGATGAACTATTCTACGGGAAATATGTAGTACTGAAAACTGATTTTTCTCTGAGAGGCACCTGTATCATAAGATATGGATATATCGATAGTTTTAAGAGAATGTTGAGTATCATACTTGCCTCGACGTTTTTGTGTGCTAAAGTGTTTATTGTAAGGAAATGGATTTCATTCAAAGTTGATATATGTCTTCTATCATAGTAATATTTGACTAATCAACTTGTAATGTCAAGGCAAATGATTCAATGAATCAATTTGTTCAGGTTATGACCCTTTGAACTGTAAATGATTTAGGATTTAGCTCGTATACTAAACATTAACTTACCATTTTCGTGTGCTGGTGGTGTCTAGGGTAATACATCACGCATGTAATAACTCTAGTAATAGGATACCCAACTATAAGTACCATATATTTTCATCTTTGCGATTCTCCGTCTGTAATTGCATAGGCATTAAGTAATGTAATAGTTGGTTTCGTACATAAGTCTTCATCCTGAATTTTTTAGTAAGTGCACCTGGTAATTAAAGTAATTGTCTATTCCTGTCGTGATTAATGTCTGCGAAATTAAGGGGTTGATAGTACAACGAATTTTAGCTCCATGTCTTGTGTTGTAATAGTATTTGTTGAAAACTAAATGAGATTGGGTATAATTAAGGATGCTTATACAGCGCGTTTTCATTTATATTAACCTACAGTGTCTTCATTTTCGGCTTATACATACTTTAAGGACTCTAGCATATTTATGAACTGATGAAGGGATACATTTCGTTTAAATATATTTTTTCTTCCAACGTCGTTCAAGTTTTTTATAGTTCTTATGTTTCTGTAATCTCATGCTGATTTTAAATTGGTCAGTATTTCATTTTAATGAGTATATAATAATACAATGGCACAGAGCAAGGTATGTCAAATGGGTATATATCTTGTGTTTTTGTCTTTTGTATATGAAAACAAATAAACATATTCGCCTGAAATTGAACCTACATATTATTGCAAAATACATTGTACGAATAATTGTACAGACATACTATAGTACTTTATTTACTTACGATATTTTGGCGGCACAAGACCATGTTTGCTCATAAGGCATTCGTCGAAAGGGTACAGCCATTTCAACATACTCACTATGCACATTTTGATGTTGTGCTATGTGTTAAGTCCAAAATATATTATCTATGCCTATGGTATATGTTGCAAGACAAAGAGAATGAATCGAAACTCGCATAATTCAACGTATAAACATGTTATATAATGATGGCCAAATGAATATTGTGCACTAGTCAAAATCCTTAAAGAACCAATGTGTAATGTTGATAATCCCAAACAATATTTCCTGTTAAATGATCAAAACACTGCTGAAATATCTTGATCATAAACGAATGATTTACAGGACAAGCTACTTTCAACAAATAGTGCAAATCAAAAGGAGGTAAATACGTTTAAAGGGCTGCTAGAGTTATCAATTATTATGTAACAATAATAGCCTGTTCAAGTTCAAGGTCACATATAGTTAAGCTCCTGTAATTGTTGAATGTTGTAACCAATCAGAATGAAAGATTATTAATCGAAAAGTGTTTTATATTGCTTGTTCATATTATACAAACTCTTGCTACGGTAAATCCATAGAGTTATTGTTTTTGTTTTGTTAAGACGGAATAAAAATTCACATGTAAATATTTAAACGGAATGGTTCTTCAGCAAATTGTAAGGAAACTTTTTTTCGCGTTTAAGTTTGCATAGTTTATCACGTTGTCGGAATAAGCTTAATTGACAGTCGTATCTGCACAATTTGTAATTATCATGTAAGACAGATTCACTGGGCAATGTTCTGTTTTCGTTGCATTTTATCATGACTGTTTGTTCAGTATTACACGTAAGCAGCTTCATCAATAGCCCATTGCACATGCCATATATAGTAAGCTTGGATATAAAGTTGCAAATTGCATGTGTTTATATATTTTTTTTAAATACATGAATGCTTTAAATTTGAGCAAAGCTAAAACTTGTACAGGTGATAAGTGCTACGCTTAGGAAAAAATTCTGTTTCTGCGTTTATGTTCAAATTTGCAGGTGCAATTATTTTAGTAAAAAACATAATTGTATTCCTGAGGTAATTTATATTTGACCACTTTAGCTCATATGTAAAGTCAGACACTTGCGATGAAATCCTTCAATTAACAATTAAGCCAATTATTACATTTTCAGTCTAATTTCATATTTATTCCTCAAGCATTATTTTGTGAAAGACTTCTTGAGTTTCTTGATTCTCTTCAAAATTGTTCAACAATTTATTTAAATATATTGAAGTAAAGAAAGCTGCTTATGGTCATTGAGCTACATTAAACTATTATCTTTAGTGATTCAATTACAAAATGTATTGCATTATATGATTACAAACACTCGTCGCCAGGCTTTTCTTCGAAAAATGGGATATTGGTAGGAGCGTTTAGTTCGAAGAGGTAAGGTTTCCCGTAAATATGTCTCCGACAAATAGTGTCATGTCATTTATGCATCCTGTTTTTCCAGTCTCCAAAGACATTAATAGTCATTAATACTGTCACAAAGCATTTAAACTGCAAAAATATCGAACAAGACTGACATATAATTTACAATGTAAATAAACAAATTGACAAAACGACAAGCAATATACATTAGATGCAATTTCATCAAATATATTTTGGAACACTTTCATAGTATCGCATGGAGATTGTCACCACATTGGTGAAGCTACATTAGCTTCTTGTAGCTAGGTTAGCAAGATCTTTATTTTCATCTGGAAGAAAGATAGATAGCCCGTTATCAAATACAGCTTTAAATGGAATGTTTTATATAAATAGAACGATTACTATTTTAATCATTTTTCCAATTTTTGCTAAGGATGATATAAATTTGTCCTCTCTTACTCATACATAAACATCCTTGTTCCCTTATTCAAATAATTTGTATGATTATAGACTAGTGAACATTAATAGTATTCCAAATCTTGAGTTTCTTCCTGAACAGAACAGTTCCATTAACATCTCATTTAACATATGATACTACAGCTGACTTAAATCACAAGATATTGACTCTAAATGCACAACTAAGAAACATTGGTTTTAACTTATACTTCAGTATATACAATATATGAATAATGTCAATACCACCAGCACCAACAACAATAATAACAAACAAGAACCACAAGTAGCACACGTATTATACACCTTAACAATCTGTAATTATTTGTTCACTTATTGCGTATTTTATCATTAAAAGATCAATGGCACGCACGTGGTCTGATATGCTTAAATTTGGTATGAATTTCTCAGTTCTATTTACGACTGAAATAGCCATGCAGGCTTTCTATAATGCCACCTCATGTCAGACTGATTATTTCATTGCCTTGACATTTATCAAACTGCCATGTTTCCAGCGGCATTTATACTATGACATTGCTTTACGTGACTTTTGCCGGGCCTGACCAATTTTCCTCGCAATTATTAACGTATGATGTCGTTTTAACGTTTATAAAAGTCTGCCTCATTGACTGCGATATAGTTTGACTCATGCGTGTCAAAACACGACCTTAAGTGTATTTAAATGCGAAAAGGGACATATAAAGGCCTGTACTGCTCAGTAACATTGAGGCTGCATTCAGGTAAAGTTTGGTAATTCATGAGGAATTGTCCAATTTGAGATAATTCACAATGGAGATGTAATCATATCAATAACTTCATCATAAAATGTTTTGTTTCTTGTATCTCTGGTCATTGGTATAATCATATCAAAAGTGATTCATTATAACACATCGAATTTGATCATTTTTTGAAGATGATATACACATATAAACATATGGTAATTTTAATTGCAGGACATGTTGCACAGACAATGAGTGGTTCAATTTTTGAATGTTATGTGTATGGCCAGAGACTTTGCTTACCGAGAGTATTAATTTACAAGTTATATGGTTAAACTTAAAACGAACTATATTTGACGTTTTGCCGTTAGTAATTTTCTCAATGTTATTTTGTTTTTAATTATTGTGTTGGGGATTTTTTACCTTCTGTTATAGCATCTAGTTTTTAGCCTGCGTTCATTTGTTGTCATGTAAATGTGCGGGATAAGAAATTCACAAAGACTTTTATTATAAGTTTATTTTGCATCCCCCAAACAAGCCTTGTTGGGTGAACTATGTCTACAGACCTTGCTTGTATATAACTGAGGATTAGGTCAGGACAGATATTTAAGCCTTACTTTTGTTTGAGTTTTGGACTGAGAGCTGCACATCAACATCACCACCACCTTCGCATGTCATAATAATTATATATTATATTACTAGTGTGATAATGTCAATGCAACATAAGACTGTGATTGTGATTTTCATGCATGTATAATGATAGTCGTGTTGATTTGTTTTCGATGAAATAAACAAAATAATGCATAATTCAACTATGTTATGTTCATTACCAAACCGTATTATTCTATGTTCGTTAATTTTATCGCATCACGAAGCCCTCTTGTCTTCATCACGCGTGGTTACAACATTCAATTGGTATTTCTAGAATAAAAATAGCACTCGTCGAAGAATTTGAACCGACCGATGCTACTGTCTGTTGTTGTTATGTGTTTGCATGCAATGTCACCAGTCATTAATGTATTACTGCGAATAAATAAGGTTATTCAGTGCATGTTAGTTTGTTATATCTAGTAGCATTTTGTTTAGCAAATTCTGTATTTCCGGTCTGAATCGAAAGGAGACGTGCGGAAGTCGGAAACCAGACTGGTCATATAGTTTTCACCAAATTGCACGTGCGACGTTGCTTTAAACAAAATATTTCTTACCAACATCTACGTTTTGCAGTTGATCATTTCTTCTGCCACATACTTGGTTCTTTACTTTTGGTTTTTAGAAAGATTGAATAGCTCAAACTCCTTTTCATCTACGATTGACATATATTGGTGGAGAACATTCACTGACAGTGATCACAATTGCCAGGAATTTCCGAAGAAATATACATTTATATAGATAAATGCATTAAACAAAGTTCTGATTGTTTTCTTACTATACATATAGCTACTCACACAGATACCAAATTCTATAAAACAAATTGGTTTGCTACAGGGTCAACATTTTCGAACCTTCTCAAGTCTAACTTTAGACTCAGATTTAAAATCAGTAAACATGCGCCTAGATGTATGATGTATATTGATGTTGCTGTTTGCAATCATTACACTGATGAGTTGTCTTTGGTGGCATACGATCTACCTAGATTCGCATTAAAAGAGGAACGCTTCTTACGCAGAGTATTCATAACAACGCGGCGATTAACCAGAAACGCATATTAATAGGATATCGTGTTATGATATAACACTACATTTAAGAGCTCTGAACTTGTAATATTAAGAAAATCAAACTAATATTGTACATTTTTTATAAAAAATATCTATAAATAATAATAGATAATACCTTTGCAAAATATGCGGCGTTCACGTTCTGGCCCTGTTAACAGCGTGCACGAAGATGACACCACGTCTGTGAGAAAGATAATGAACATCGTCTCTCTACGCGAATTAACCATACCAGCTTTTTTGGAGGTAGAGTTCTGTCTTTAAAACGCTTGGCGATCGCTTCTCTTTGGGCTTAAAGTATAGAAGCCGAGTTTTGTATGAAGTTATAGTTCAGTCTAAAAGTATTCCTCGGCTTCTACCCGCGCGAAAGTCGACCGACTCTGCCATATGTCACTCTTTTTCACTTGTTTCAATAATCGAGGACCCATCTGGCACATACACGTGTCATATCTATTTCGTCAAATCCCATGCACCGATGTTTTACTTAAATCGGTTACGTCTGTTATTGCCAAAAAACTGTGCGTCTAATCAGAAAATATACACGTTCTAACCTTCGTTATGATTTCTTCTGATTTAAACTTGTGAAGCCCCGTTTTCTGGTGTGTTTTTTTTGTTTCCGACTGCTCCATACTCGAAGAGCGCCAATGTCCTTTTAAAATTAAACTTCTTGAGATTTACTGACCACTTGATTCATAAATCTCTCAGATTTCTTAAGTTTATCATTAATCTGTAATGGTGTCATACCAGTCTAGGCATAACATTAAATAACTGTTCGATGCGCCGCGCGGTCTATTTATGTCGCCTTTTTGCATTGTACACAAAAAAACACCTGCAACATAATAAAGAACTGTTCATGACGTCAGCAAATTTACATATTCACATGTGACGTCTTAGAAATAGCAAATGACGTTCACAAGTTACTCACCGAAAATACTTGATATCCTGTTTATAAAATTATATTAAGTAATATATGAGGTAGTCCGGTTAACGCAGTGATTAGCGCACGCGCTTCTATGCGACTCGGGTTTCATTATCGGCCTTGGCGCTTGTCAGTTTGGTTTGTGGTCACTAAGTAGGACAAGCAGGTTTATGACAAAAACATAATAACCCAGACACTCCCAGCTCGACCTTAATGCAGAATTGTCGCCAACTGATATCCAGCAGTTATGTGTGCTGTTTAATTCATATTTCAATTTTTCATCATATAACTACATACACTAAACTCTTTAGAATATATTACTGATAAGGTCGTTTACACTATAAGGAAATATTAAGAAAATAAATCATATTTTACCATGACCTGATACAAACCAATGATTTATTACGTCTTTAAAAGTGGAAAAAAAGCTTTGTAATTTAGACATCCCTTGGAATTAATAAAATGTCAATATTCTTGTTTGAAAGCATTTCACTGACGTAGAACTGCTTCCATTTTAATGGCGATTTTTAATAGCGAAGTTTAGAAGTAACTATATAAAACAGCCATCTCACGTGAAGTGTTTAAAAGGTTATTTACGATGCATTAAAGGGCACCAGCAGATGTGAAATACATCTTTATATGTACTGTTTTAGATATGACTTAAAACAGAAATATCACCAACATCAATCATTTGTACATTGTTTGTTCAAGGTTAGCAATAATGATGCTGTCACTAACACAGAGATTTGAAAATTTGATTCAGATACGAACGGCTGCCTCTGGCTTACATTTAATAGTTGCCTGTGGCCTCAGCTGGGTAAAATCAGTATCCCTCCGTCTGCAAATAGAGTTGGGACCTCTAATCATAGAAGTACTGTGGGTTTACCTATACGTTTAATATTATTTGTTTTATTGATAAGTTTCCTCAAGTTGATGCATACTTTGATAAGATTTACCGTTTGCGTTTTATCTTTATCAAGGATTGTTGGGATAAGATTGAGGTTTGTGCACATAAACTGGTTTAAACCCCCAGTAAATTTACATTTCACCGTTCCAAGGCGGTACCTAACAATTCTTGATAAACACATCTATTTTTATGTAAAGTATGTATGCACTGTGCTGTTTGTGGAGTTTGTGCTGTTCTTCTGTTTCTTGTTTGTGATTTAATGTTATATGTCTTTGGCGTTTACCCATTGCCACTAAACCGGGTTTATGTTTAAACTTTTTGCTACTGAGCTTGTTTCTGTAGCTTTTTGCATAAATTTTGACCTTGAAAGTACCATATTATACCTTCTAACTCGATAAAGCCAATCAACCATGTTTCTTCTATTGAAATATTAACTTCTTTGTTCTTAACCGTATGAAATGCACTCAGTTAAAGAAAAAGCACACTTTAAGCCCTTAATAAGATGTAATCTTACAAATATTATAATATTACGTATGAAGTTATCTAGGGTATGAATTGATCAAGGTTATGAATTGATCGAGGGCAAGAGGTGATCGAGGGCATGAGGTGAACGAGAGAATGAGGTGATCGAGGGTATGAGGTGATCGCGGAAATTAAGTAATCTAGTATATGAGGTGATCGAGTGTATGGTGTGATCAAGGATATGAAGTGATCGAGGGTATGGTGTGATCAAGGATATGAAGTTATCGAGGGTATGGTGTGATCAAAGATATGAAGTTATCGAGGGTATGGTGTGATCGAAGGTAGTGTGTGATCGAGGGTATGGGGTTATCGAGGGTATAAAGGCATCGAGGGTATGAGGTGATCGCGGGTATGGAGGAAACGAGGGTTTGAGGAGAAGTGAAGTTTGGAGTGGTCGGGGGCATGAAGTGATCAAGGGTATGAGGTAATCGTGAGTATGGTCTGATCGAGGGTATAGCGTGTTCAAGGGTAAGGTGTGATCGATGTTATAAGTTAATCGTGGGTATGTTGTCATCAAGGTATGCTGTGATCGAAGGTTTACTGTTATAGAAAGAATGAATATAACACAAAATTGTATCAATAACATTAAAGTACAACTTCTTCCTTTTTTTGGTAGATACCTTTTATTCAAAACAAGAGTCGAAATGAGGACAGTATTAGCCTTATGATTTGAGAATAATGTTATCATTTTTTAAGGCAATTGGCTCCTCAGAGATCTTCATAAGGCTTTGTTTTTCATGAAAACAGTATTTAATGTTGGCAGAATTACAAGAAAATGCATTGGTCGTACATATCCTTAGCTTCTACAATATTAACACTAAGAAACAAGACAGAGACATTTTATTGTTGAAAAGGAACATCCTGACAAAAAAGCTTTTTTTTTGGAAAGTTTTCTTTACTTATCATTCATTTGAGAAAAACACATGTAAGGGAATTATTTCTTTATGGTAATCTAAAAATTTGTGTCAATCGCTAAGTGTTTTTTTAAGATATTGATGGATTTCTTAATGTGAGAAGTCAATTTCCGATTTGACTTGCTTTTCTTCAATGATTTTATGGAATTCTCATCTCGGAATACGCTTACAAAAGTCAGTTATATACACATACCTGGCTGTTTTTAAGTGTCCAACTCAGAAAACTGAAATAAAAGATTTATTTTTAAAAGTTACCGAAATAATTTTAAAAACGTAATTATGGAAGATGGTCACGTTACTCTAGATACCCTCGGAGCAAATGCTTGTATAATGTATATTTTACCAACAAAGTAGTAAAACTCACTTTCAATACAATATGAACGTCAAGGTCTTTCGTAAAATAGGACGAGGCCTTGATTTGGTGATATATATATATTATTCTTGACTTAATGACACCTTTATCAAGATCTATTACGAGTTCGAGTACAAAACATTTGAAAACGGTTGAAAAATATCAGTGCTGAACAATTAACAACATAAGAAAAACAAAACACCAATAGCAGGTCAAAAAGATTCCTCATATTCAGTAGGTTCCTGAAATCAAAAACCATTCAATTTCAAGGCATATAAAGCTGGAAAGGAGCCAAGAGTCTGTTGTGATGTAATCTTACTTCCAATCACTGGATTAGATTACAAAGGGACTTCCAACAGTGTTTTCCATCTGAACTTTCCAACAATGGCTTTGTTTTGACTAGCGAATGAGTACATAAAACTGGATTATTTTTATACGTGTATGTTCTTATGTAATATTAATGCGAAAATGAATTTCTAAGCAAGCTTAAGGCATATTTTAAAAGAATAATTCACGTCTTATAGGGTTAGATATCGGGAAAATAAATTGTGTATAAATTGTGAACAAAGCGCTTGTATTATCGATCAAATAACGACGAGTGCAAATTTGAGCACTGTAGTTAAAAATGTCCACAATATGTGATAGTAAATGCTCTTTGAAGTGCCGACAAGCGTTTGTCCCGCTACTGAACATCAATTTATATCGTTGCAGCAAGCTGCCGCCTAGTGTTTCATAAAAATACGTACAAAAGTTTTCAACAATTGTACCTAGTATAAATTAGGTAACCAAGTCAGTTTTAACTACACTGCAACCATTCCTTGAACTTAGTTGCAAACAAATGATCTGAATGTTTTGATTCCGTTGAACATTGCCGATGATGGCGACGGACGTTGGCAGTAGATGCGGATTACATACAATACTGGCCTACACAATTACAGTGTAAACAGAGTCCCTGGTTTCGTTCAATATTCAAATATCTGACTTTTCGTACAGAAATTATTTAAAGCAAAATTGCATAGTGTATTGACTTTATTTCTAGCTTCGAATTAAGAATTCTCAAAACACACACACATAATCAATATATGAATATATATATATACAACCCACTAGTATTAATATATATATATATGATGACGGTAACGGTTATTATATGTGAATATATATGCTATGTAATATGGGCAAACTAGTAAAGTCTTTCTTACCTAAATATTATGTTATTCTCATTGTTCCTGGTTTACATTATCTTAAACAGCTATATTTGACAAAAGCATCAATTAGCTAGTCAAAATTAGCAAGTAAAATAGGAATATTTCGAATCACTGTGCTTATTTTAACCACGGATGTCTTTAAAAATAGATATTTGCAGTAAAAGTTGATAAACAGCGTCCTGTTTTCTACGAAAAGAGTCTGCTATTACAGATATCGATGACTTTAACGCCTATTTATGAAATCACAAGAAGAGGATAAGAGACAAAAGCAAAAAGAACAGTATCTTTATGTAGATTCCAAAACAGTAGGATATAAGTACCCCAGACGTGATATAATAAAACGGCGATATCAAACAATTTTGAATTATTGCGCGTCAAGTATTAAGTATTAAGACACAGTAGCGTCGGTAAAATATATAATGACAAAGCTTCAGACACAGACGTGTACAATACATTATTGACAGTACTATTTATACTACGGCGCATTATTCCCGTCAGTTTTTAGGTTTTCAGTTAAGCGTCGGGACGCCTTCGGAAAACTAATTATCATGTAATTATCGGCTTACTCATACGGTATTAAAACGTATCATCCAACATACAGCGATAATTGGTTGTGTCATACTAATTAGAACGTATGGGATGAAACTTTAACGCTGCAATTAAACCTTCATTGTTGGGCTAGATTTTCACTTGCGTGCACTACTTTTGATGTTTTTCCATAATCTTTTAAAGACAGAGTAAAAATGATTAAAGACACATAATGTAGTTCATTTTCTTGCCAATGTTATAAAGTTTCGTGACACACGCACCTTGATCTCATTGGTTGCCAGACTTATCAATGAACACAAGTGTTTATGATCAATTTTAATGTTTTGAACATCGTACAACAATAAATTAAAGGCAGTTGCTGCAGTTTCATTAAAATGTATCACAGTCCCAATATGTTTTAGTGATGTAAACCTATTGTATTGTATGTAACGCCAAATGAGATTTAAAAATAATGCAATTACAATATGCAACAAAACCGGAAGTATAACATAAGTTTGATTTTAATTTGGCGCACACAACGTCATTACGAAATTTGCATATATCACGTGACTTTCTGAATACCTAAAATTGTATGTTGCTCAATATACTAATGATTTCTTTTACTAAGATATATGTTTGGTATAAAACGTTTTCCCGGAAATGCACCTGAAAACACTTATTTTATCATTATTTTACTTTGTGATATCGAAATTGAAGAAAAAACACAGTCATAGTTTAAAAACTATTTTGATTTATGTTGGGTGCGAAATCACGCCGGTAAAGTCAATAAAAACCAAACTATACGCCATTTGATTTACTAGACCACGAGTTATTCGAAACATCGGGTCGATATTTTGATATCTTGACCATACATTAATAACATTACGTAGTTATGTCAATCAAACAGCGACGCAACAAAAAATGTTTTCTTCAAAGACGATATTTGAGGCAGGAATTCGTTAGTGGTCCCAAATTTGAGAAAATATCAACATTTGCTGAACGCTTCCAGCTTTTAGTATCTTAGTTTTAACGCTCCTATTGATTTGCCACATTTTATTTCGGCATACACGAAAATGGCATTTAAAGAAACATAAGCAAAAACCTAGTGGTGAATTTCAACATTCATGTTATTCTCCGCCCACTTATCTGCCTCGTTAGCATGTATTAAGTCAGCAGACCAGTTTCGAATTTCGTTGGTATTCCCATTCATTTCTTTTAAATAAAGCAGCGTGTGGACCTCGGGATTTTAGCAGACAGTATATGAGACTCTATCACAGTTATACACTCACTTTTATTTTTTCTCGAATAATACAATCCTAAATGGCGCTGAGGCATTACGTACTTTCATAACACTATAATGTGTATGTGTTTTCAATGTATTACTTCTTGTTCAATTATCTGTTTCGGAGTATGTGACCAAGATGTATTCAACTAAACAATGTTTTTCCTATAGTATTTTTAGAATTTATAAATCAGGATTTGTTTAGAATGTACTAGAATGTATCTAGTTTTCAAATAAACAAGATTCTTATAGAATTTAAAAGAACGTGATTTTTTATAGTATGTTCTTGAACATTCTTACTTGGTATAATGGAGCAAAGTTCTCTTTTCATTGGTTTTTGGTTGAATTAAAATATCACTAAAAGTTTCACCAGTACAAGAACATTTCCTTAACCTTGAACTCTATTCAATTATTTTGTGATGATTGCACTTCAATCCAAGTATTGTTTGATTTGAAAAATGTTCATTACTATAGTTTGTTCAATATTTAATGTACATAAAATTCTTTGGAAATTTAAAATATCAGGATTGGTGAAGTGCATGTTCGGATTTTGGACATCATTCTGTATTCTAGGGCTAAGCAGTGCTGAACGAGAGACACAAACGTACAAACAGACCACATAGTTACGAATCAATATAACTTTGGAACGGTCAGTGGATCTAGAGTTCACTGGAACATGTTTCTGTCTACAGGAGGATTTCACTTGTTTATATGGTCTCCAAAGCCTCGCACTCACCAACATTTAAAAATACTTACAAACAATAATTTTACACTATAAACTCAATGTGTCACATCGCCGAAATCTGCAGCACTCAACATTTTATAAGCGGGCAAAACACGGCTTAAAGCAGTAAATATTTTACCCAAATTAAGATTAAATTGAGCTGTCAGAGGTTCACTATAATACAGGTAATTACTTATGTTTTAAGCTTCACTCCTTTAAAATAACAGAAGCCTGTCCGGTTAGCGCGGTGGC
Source organism: Mya arenaria (assembly GCF_026914265.1). Lineage (NCBI taxonomy): Eukaryota > Metazoa > Mollusca > Bivalvia > Myida > Myidae > Mya > Mya arenaria. The sequence continues at coordinate 71,144,907 of NC_069129.1, read as the reverse complement.
TAGCACACTGACTTCTCACTTAAGCGACCGGGTTGGATTGACGGCCTGGGTGTATATGAGTTTCGTTTGTGGTCACCAAGCCGGAAAAGTGGGTTTCCTCCGGGGACTCCGGTTTCCCCCACAGCATAAAACCACACTCTCCCGTAAAACCGTGCAAACAAGAGTGATTAATATAATATTGAAATAATTTGTTTCACAATCGATGTAAAATAAATAAGTTTAAACTAAAACAACAAACTCTCAGTGTGAGCACTTATCCTTGATGCTTAAATGTAATAAGTCTTATATTCAAACTTTATTCTGGCAACGTATGCCATTGCAAGGTGGCGCCACTTGTCTACATAAAAGTAGCTCTTTAGCTGCTAGGCATGTCCTTGTCGTTGTAGCTGATATACAATTTTATTTTACCTCATTTTATAGACCATGTAGTTAAAACACAGGGCAATATTTTGTACTATTAAGCCGCACTAACACACTCTGCAACACTATTACCCTCTGGCGTCATGGAACTGACACTACGGTCCAAAGACGCCGTCTTGTTAGATTTTTAAGATGAAAAATTTGATTAATAAAACTGACATTGCCACCATAAAAGACACTTATTAGTATTTCTCACTTCTATAGAACATATAAAATTCGCTATGAATACGGTATTTACTGATAGTATTTACCATAAAGTCAGCAGCATCTGAGCGCTTTGTTTACCAGCCGATAATTGTAACATTAATGTCAACAGGATATGCAGCTATCAGTAATTATGAATAATTGACATTTATGATTATGTCATCAACGGGTTTCTCTAGATTTAAATGAGTCTTATTGAATACTTGAAAATTATATAGTTTTTGTTCGCCTTGGTCGACAATATTTACCTCAGGTTGACAATATGCATTGTTACCCTAAAGACAGTCAACATTTATATGGTTTTGAAGATGAACACTGGAATTGTATTATCATTTGTAGTACATGTATCTCGATTGGATAGGTTTTATGGCTAGCGCAATTGGTGTCGTATTCGCTTCTCACAAAGGAGTATCTGACCATATTGCAGTACGTCAATTTCCCAACAACTTACGACATCACGCTCGCTATACATCGTGTCAACGAGAGTTATTAGAATATGAATGATTTGTGTGTGATGTTGTATACAATAATTTATACAAAGAGTTCAAGAAATTTATTATTAAGGGATCCTTTTGTGAGCTTACTTATATATGTCTTGCACGAGTTGTATTATATGATAACGACTGTCGGATTCGTTTTATCGCCATATTGTCCGAAAAATAACAAAAATACTACCTGTTTCATCTCTCCGATGATGTGCCAAATACCAAAAAATGACAAAGCCGAAAGCAATGGGGTTTTTTGCGATACATGCATACAATAAATGTAGTACCTTAAAGATTTTAATATTTATACGCAAAGCTACAGAATCAAGCTCTGTAGCTAAAAGTTTAAACAAAAAAACCCATGTAGTGGCACAGGGTAAACGCAAAAGACATAGAACACAAAAACAAAACTCAAAAAACAAGTGTATAAGCAAAATTAAAACAAAATATATAAGTGTATCCGATCGTTTTTATTCCGTTTATAAATATAATAGATCATGTGAAGATTCCTATAAAACTCAAAACATGAACACTATGTACTGTTTACGAAATTTGCTTTCTTTTAATTGGGGACGACGCTGGGTTATATGATGTCATGCAATTGTTAATGACCGAAACAGTGACACAGTTTTTTAAGAATTTGAGCACTATAAGCTGTTTTTAAAAATAACTTAGAGAAAAGTCATATATTTTCCGCATCAGTGGCAGTGTTTTAAAGTGTTCAAAATGACAGTCAATAACTAATGTATGACGTAATTAATGTTTAATTTTTTATTGGTCCGTACTTCATTACTGGTGTATGAACAATTACAACATGTATGGTAGAATCCAAATACCTGCAAATATTCATTCATGGTATAATAATGTCTAGGATATGATTCCAATGTCGTAATGGCTATTTTGACGGACTCTTGATTGTCATATGGTGTTGCAAGTGCTTGTTAGCTAGAGTTTTTACAGGTTTACATCTGGTTATGTACTTTACAACTCTAGAAGCAGTGGGGTTAACAATGATCTCATCAAAAAATTGTCTATTTGGCGGTTCAATTTGCTCAATCATTTACTTGCTTTCAACCCATGATTTTATTGCAGAAATTGGGAAAAGCGCCCTCAGGAAAGAAAAGAACATAAATAAGGACTGCAATTATTTTAAACAGTCACTTGTTTCTCCGATTGTGTCTCAGTAATTGCATATACGTATAACAGTAATGAACGCACCCGTATGATCCATGCAAACATTCTTGACGTGATTTAGAACTGTATCGCTTTTACCCTCCGATACTATTGCAGACTTTGTGTTAGGTGCCAATTAAGAGCGAAAGGAAAACAATGAGTTTTGCATTTTGTGCTGTGTTTTATCTCATTAACTAATGCACTAGCAATAACATGCATAGTTTACAATGTTTATTGTTTGGACAAATACTACATATACATTGGATATCAGACGTCAGGCATGTAAAATAAATGGTATTAGTCCGACGGCGTTAAGATATTCAAAAGAACTATAAAGATGAAAGTTTTTCGGTGCTTCTGCCATTTATGGTTCTCCTGATCAAACTACCCATTCAATAGTGATCCCGTGTGGTGTTAGCCATTTATGTTGGAGGGGGGGGGGGGGTCAATGCTTATCATACAGTTGTCAACTTGCCCCATATATGTAGCCCTAGTTCATACGTGCTTTCAGCACTTTGCTTTTAGTTAAAAGCACATATTTTACGAAGAAGCTTTTTTCAGTAAAAAGTGCAGCTTTTGCGGTGAAACTTCATTATATATTTTTGCCCGAAAATTGCAGCTTCCCTGTGAAGGCTAAGCACCATCATATGTAAAAGCTTCAGATCTTTTAAACAAAAAATCATTACAATGTTTATAAAGATAGATCACATATATAGCAATCCAGTCACTTTCATTTTTATAAAACTTCCAATACAATATGAATAAATCACATAATAAAAGTCATTTTACTGCTGTATTTAATATGAAATTGTTAAATATCACTTTATTTTACTGATATTTAATCTCTTTAAACCACAGGAAAGCGTACAATTAGAAATCAGTATGTATACTTAATTCTGTATACTTTTGTATTCCAATTAACAGCAAGATTAGTTTGTGTTTTACAGGCAATTAAAGGAACCTTAAAGGAAGATTCCTAAATTGCTAACTGTTTTTTTAACTGTTAACACATTTTGCCTTGTGTTGCCTTTTTGATAAAATCAGAACATTATTGAATAATCTAATTTCCAGTAACTGGTAGGCCACCTGGCAGATGGTAGAAAACATCACTGACTCAGTTGTATATTTTAGGAGAAAACATTCTGCAAGCATTGTAGGTATTATCTTTATACTTTAATCAATCCATTTGAGCGTAAAAACAAGAAATTAATGAGTTATACAACTACATCTTCCACATTTTATTATATAAAATTAAGTTTTAAATGTTAATTGTTGCTTTTACTGATTCTTCAAGCGTATGCCTTTGCGCTGTGACAATTATAGAGAAGATCTGGAAAAAAACACAATTTCTAGCTTTTCACTTTTGGGTTTACCCATCATACAGTGCAATAGTTTGCACCACAGTCATCTTAGTTTATTTGTTAGGGATAGTCTTCAGAGAAAATGCATGATGATGATAATGATGATGATGATGATGATGATGATGATGATGATGATGATGATGATGATGATGATGATGATGATGATGATGGCTATAACGATGATGATGATGATGATGATGATGATGATGATGATGATGATGACGATGACGACGATAACGATAACGATGACGATGATGATGATGATGATGATGATGATGATGATGATGATGATGATGATGATGATGATGATGTGGATGGTCATGATATTGATGATGATGATGGAGATGATGATGATGATGATGATGATGATGATGATGATGATGATGATGATGATGATAATGATGATCATAATGATGATGATGATGATGATGATGATGATGATGATGATGATCTGCTTTGACAAACGACTCTTAGACCTTGCTGAACTACCAAGATATATCAAAAGTCATTAAACTCTCAGAATGTCATAAGAATTGTGTGATCATGATCATCATGTAGCCAATCAGTGCTCATAGATAGACTCTTGTTTAAATGACGCATCCTATTTTAAGGCTTTGAGTGCCTAAAACTTGCAGGGTGTCTGAAATAAAATCTAATTTCTAAGAGAAATTATGGCTGATTATAGCATAAAACCAAACACTACCAGGCTTTGATGTTAAATCTTAGGAAAATCGTGTTGCAACGAAAAGAAATATTCAGTGTTTCCCCATTGGGATATTTATTAGTTTTAAATTGCTTCTATAAAACCTGCATATGATCGTCCTACAATATCTCGGGTATGGAGAAATAAAACGAAAAACTGTTAGGCTTTAAGAAATATTGATATATAATGTCAGATCTTGTCAGGCGAAATCGTTTCATTGACCTTACATTATACATGTGCAGGTTTACAGTTAGAATAAAATAATTTAACGGGCTGCAACCAATTGTATACAACTGGTTAATTCAGTGATTTTGTTAAACTTACACAAAACGTGTATTAATTTATTTTTATCGGTCAACATTCATCCTTTAATCATTGTTAACCAACAAATTGAAAATCTATGTGCAAGCTTACCACATTAAAGATGATATGTACATTATTACAGTTGGCTGCTGTATATGATTTATCCTGGACTCTTCTTAAATTCAGCATATTCACAAAAGTTGTATCTTGTCGTCATTAGCTATTTTTGCAATTACGGCAAATATTCTCTGATATTTTAATTAGTTGATTCCCATCCATTCTAGTCCTGTCTAATTAGCTGTTTATGTCTCTTGTTAGCATTTCCATGTAAAGAAGTTGTGATACTGATTCAAACGTCTGAATATCCTGATACTTTCAGCTCGACTTTCATGCAAAATTTATGTAATAGCAAATGTGTGCGCAGATAAATGCTTCGAGTTCGAAATTAATTGGCGCTTATTAAATCATAGAAATACAGAGACTGGATTTTTAAGCAATTATTGCTAATTGAATTTATTTACGATAGCAGGAGAACATTATGTTAATTGAATATTTAAATTATGCCAATTTCTTTTCAATGTACTCATTTATTAGTGATAAATAACACATATTACAGAATTTATCCAAGCAAAAAGCCTTGTTAAAAGTTATATATCCCTAGAAATTAATGGTTTCTAAATATTTAATAATTCGAAAACATTTCACTACTATAAAAAGCTACAATTCTAAAGGCATGTTCATTTTTATATCAGAAGAAGAAAGATCATACAATTCACTTTCACCGAAGTCTTGCTTAGACGCACTTAAGTTAAACGCAGAAAAATACACAATACACGCACATCAGCCAAGTCTAGTGCATTAGACTATTACATTTGTTTGTTTTAGGGATAACAATGGATGGTGTAATCATTTTGTTAAATAACAGTTCTAATGGTACGCTAGAGTGAACAACATTTAATTATGTCAAGACATTGTAACCGTAAATTTCCGCGAATCCCGCTCACAGTGCCAATATTTTTCAAATTATGTTCCTCTCATCTTGCAATAAACTTTCATCAGATGCACTATACAATAAAGGTTGAAGAATGCTGGCTTGTTGTAGCATACATTGCATTTCATGAAAGAAAGACTTCTGTTGCTCTTTTATGGCCTCATTGCAGAGCATGTTTATCATAATCCATAGCTGTATGCAATACAAGGTATGTTTGGTATACATTTATTGATTTCCGTCATAGTCATCATTTTTTCCTGAATGTTTTGAAATTCTCCTTATGAATTGAGAGCAGATCTTTGCTGATATAAATTCAGTCATTAAGTTCAATGTTAATTTTGTTTCGTTTTTTTATGTTGTTATTACCATTTTTATAAAGCTATGTTGTCATGAATGCTTCTAACTTGGTATAATGTATTTCATGTCTAATTCACCCTACAATTGTTTCCATGATCACTATTATTAGTTGGATTGAAATAGTCCGTATAATCACTGTTTAATTATACTATATAGCTTAACCAGTTGTGGACCAAATTTATAACAACTTGGCCCAAACAGGGTAAGAGTTCACATATACACTGTGTCTGAGACACTGTGTCTGTGTAAGGCATTGTATATATTACATAAAAAATTCCTTGAAAATCTTTTTCTCCGAATCCGCAAGCCCAAGGCTTATAATTGGTATAAACATGTAGCCTCATATAGTGGCCACCCCTGACACTTGCTATTTGGTATGTCGCCTAGTGTAGTTGTACTAGTGACTTCCTTAACCACGTATGACTTCTTAAGCAACAACGTTCTTCTTTATCAACCAACAACTTCCTTAGCAATCTATAACTTCATTTCTGACCAGTTACTAACTAGGCAACCAATGACTTCTTTAGCGACCTCATTCGCAACAATTTCCTTCTTTAGCAACCAATGACCTTCTTAGCATCTAATGTCTTCCTTAGAAACCACTTAACTCTAAGCAACAAATGACTTCTTTGGTCACTATTGCATGCCTAACTAAGTCACTTATTATTCTTTGGAAACCAATGTCTGCCTTAGCAAGCCACTTACCTTTCAGCTACTACTTACACCCATAAAAACAAATGACTTACTTCTTAGCAACCAATGACCTCCATGGCATTGACTTACTTAGCGACCGCTTACTAATTTACAAACCAATGCATTCCTTGTCAACCCATGACTTCTTTAGCAACCACTTAACTACTTAGCGGAAACTTACAGGCATAGCAAGCAATGACTCCCTGCGCAAACATGACTTTCCCAGCAGTCTATGTATACCTTAGTTTCAAATGAAAACCTTAACTACATTCATTCATACTAACCAATCACTTCCTTAGCAGGATATAACTTCTTTAGCATTGCAAAGACTTTCTTTGTAATCATGTCTTCTTAACAAACTTCCTTCATTCATATCAACAAATGATTAAGTTTATAAATTTTATTGTTAATGCAACCTTGCGGAGATTTTAGATTCAACACAATATATTCCTTTTCAGTCAGTATAATCAAGGCATTGTCGCCTTCAGCAAGCTTAGTGCTTTGATATATGAATGTGTTTTGAGTTCTGTAAAACTAATGCACTAGCAATAACATGCGTAGTTTACAATGCTCATTGTTCGAACAAATATTACAGGTATATTAGATATCAGACGTCAGACGTGCTAAAAAGTTGGTATTAGTCTAACGGCGTTAAGAAATTTGAAAGAACTATAAAGATGGTATCCCTCCCCCACCCGTCCCACTCACGAGGATTCTAACATGTTTCAAGCAGCTTGCACACTTTTTCGGTGCTTCTGCCATTTACGGTTCTCCTGTACAAACCAGTCCATTCAAAAGTGCTCCATTGTGGTGTAAGTCATTTATGGTTTTTTTCCTGCTTATCACACAGTTGTCCATATATTAAGCCCTAGTCCACCAGTGCTTCAGCATTTTGATTTTTATTTAAATCACATTTTACGAAGAAGCTTGTTGTTGCATTTTTCAGTAAAAATGGCAGCTTTTTCATTTTGTATTTTACTCGAAAAATGCAGCTCCCCTATGAATGCTTAGCACCCTCGTATGTAAAAGCCTCAGATCTTTTAATCGAAAAATCAATAAATATTTATAAAGATAGATCACATGTATAGCAATCCAGTCTGCTATCAGTATTACAATATATATGCAAAAAGCTACAGAAACATCCTCAGTAGCAAAAAGTTTAAACATAGACCCGGTTTAGTGGCAATGGGCAAACGCCAATGACATAGAACACAGATTCACAAACGAGAAACATAGAACAGCACAAAATTCTACAAACAGCACAGTGCATAAATACTATATTCATATATATATATAAATAATTGGTATGTTTATCAAGAATTGTTAGATACCGCCTTGGAACGGTCAGTAAAATGTAAATTTACTGGGGGTTTAAACCAATTTATGTGCACAAACCTCACTCTTATCCTAACAATTCTTAATAAAGATTAAACGCAAAAGGTAAATCTTATCAAAGTATGCATTAACTTGAGGAAACTTATCAATAAAACAAATAATAATAATAAAGAAACCCCTAGTACTTCAATGATTAGAGATCCCAACTCTGCAGACGGAGGGAAACAATTCCTTCCAATAGAATATGAATAAAACACAAAATCAAAGCCCTTTTATTGCCGTATTAAATGTGAAATCATTAAATATCATATTTATTTTACTGATATTTTATTTCTTTAAACAATAGGAACGTATATAATAAGAAATCAGTACGTATACTTAAAACTTTATACTTTTGTTTAAGTCATCTAATTAACAACAGTATAAGTTAGTGTTTCTAGATGCAATTAAAACAACCTTTAAGTTAGCTTCCTACATTGTGAACTGTTTTTTAACAGTAAACTTCACCAGAAAATAACTGTTTACATGTTTCGCCATGTGTTGCCTTTTTGTTTAAATTAGAGGCTTTTACAGCTCTGTAAAAAAAACTGTGCGAACATTTAAGATTTTAATATTGTTCATAGAACATTATTGAATAATCCAATTTCCAGTAACTGGAAGGCAATCTGGGAGATGGTAATTTTATTACCCCTATGAAAACATCACAAACATTGTAGGTATTATCTTCATACTTTAATCAATTTATTTTAGGGAAAAACACATTAATTTTTTAGTAATACAACTATATCTATTACATTTCATTGTATTTCTTTATAATATAAATAAATATATATTATATAAATATTTTTTAAAAACCTAAGAGATTTCGTTTTATATCTCAACATCCGAGATATTGAAGGACGATCATATGCAGTGTTTATGTTAGCAATTTAAAACGATTAAGTATCCCGATAGGGAAATACTGAATATATATTTTTGTTGCAACACGATTTTTCTTAGATTAAACATCATAGCCTGGTAGTGTTTGGTTTTATGCTATTATCACCTACAATTCCTCTTAAAAATCAGATTTCAATTCAGACACCCTGCAAATCTTAGGCACTCAAAGCCTTAAAATAGGCTGCGTCATCAAAGCAACAGTCTATCTATGATCACTGATAGGCTACATGATTACCATGGTAAGGCAATTTTTGTGACATTCTTAGAGTTTTATGCCTTTTGACATTCGTTTGCCATGGGAGGTTTGAATATAGTACAACGATCACAATCTTCATCATCATTGCTCAACTATTTATATAGATGTATGTGTATGTGTGTGTGTGCGTGTGTGCGTGCGTGCGTGGCTCGTGTGTGTGTGTGTGTGTGTGTGTGTGTGCTGTCAGCTCTTGTCAGGCAAATTGTTTTCTTAACATAACATTTAAATCATTATCAACGTGCAGGTTTACAATCAGAATTAAATAACTAAACGAACTACAGCCAATTGTGTGAAACTGGTTAATTTATTGATTTTGTTTGGTTTGATTTGGTGCAAGCTAGCCAAAAGAAAACATGTGCTCTTTTTGTAGTTGGCTGTTGTACATGATTAATGCTAAACTGATCTGAAATGCTGCATGTTCACAAATGTTACAATGTTGCAACTAGTTGTCATTAGTCATTTTTTCAATTACGGACAACATCTCTGATACTATTGTTAGTTAATTACAAGCCATTATAATCTTGTTTAATTTACTTAATTTTTAATATCACCTGTAAACATTTTCATGAAGTTTTAATATTGATTTAGATGTCAGGCATTAGCCTGAATATTCTGATACTTTGTTCTAATTGAATATTTCTATTCCTGCCAATACCTGTTTAATGTCCTCTGTTATCAGACACAAATGATATAGTACAGAATTAAACCAAGCAATAAACCTTGTTTAAATATATATTAGATGTATCTCTTGAAATTAATTGTTTTTTTAATATTTAATAATTCAAAAGCGTTTTACTTCTTAATAAAAGCTACATTTCTAATGGCATGTTCAATTCTTTTAACTAGAAGAAGAAAGATCATAAAATTCACATCCAGTAAAGTCTTGCTTAAACGCAAGTAGGTTAAACGCAGAAAATACTCTTATGTCTGCCAAGTCTAGTACCTATGAAAAGTACATTTGTTTGTGTGGATATAAGAATGGATGTGTTTTTTTTTTACTTTTTCTTTAATAACATTTCTTGTGGAACATTTACCTAAACGATTTGTAATCATGCCAAGACATTGTCACCAGTAAATTCCGCTAAATCTTCTCTCAGTGCCAATTTTTGAATGATGTTCCTTTCATCCTGCAATAAACTTTCATCAGATACACTATACAGTAAAAGTTGAAGAATTCTGGCCCGTTGTCCAATACATTGAATTTCGTGAAAGGAAGACGTTCGTTGCTCTTATACGGCTTGATTGTTTATCATAATCCAAATCTGTATGCAGTAACTAGGGAAGTAGTATGTATGCTATACATTTATTGATTTCCGACATAGTCCTTCTTTTTCCTGAAAGGTTTATCCTAAGGAATTATGATCAGATCTTTGCTGATGTAAAACTCAGTCATTTAGTTCAATGTTAACATTGTTGTTTTTTTCATTTTTTAGGTTTTATAACCATTCTTATATAGCGATATTTTCATGAATGTTTCAAACTTTGTATAATGTTTTATATGTTTTATTCCTCCTATACTTGTTTCCAGGCTCGCTATTATTAGTTTGATTGATATAGTCCGTACATTCACTGTTTTATTCTGCCCTAAAGCTTAACCTTTTTCTAAACCAAACTTATAACAACTCGACACAAAAAGGGTAAGAGTTTAAGAAGACAATGTGCCTGAGACAACGCTCAGTAAATGCCCTTCAAAAAAATTATGGAATTTGGAAATCAGCCTAAATTCACGGTTATAGACGTGGCATGTCACACTCACAACAACACATGGGATGGATTTTAGTTTTAACTGAATTGATTTTATTACTTAATATAAAACATATTGTTTGGTTCGGTTAGCTTATTTTCATTTGTTATGAACTGATAGATCTGTGTTTATGGTTACCGGTGGCTGTTTTAGTGTTGTTTAAGAGGTAACTGGACAATAAGGCACCAAACGAATTCGGCATAATCAATTTGGCACAAACACATTCGGCACCCAGTCGACTCGGCACCATAAAGCATATATCATTAACTCAACTTTTCTCACTTTCATTAGTTATATGGTTCGTTCATTTCAATTAAACTACCTTTCAAAAAAGATTCGATCATCCAATATGAGTATCATGTATCGGTTTTTTTTTTCAGTAATAACAGATGGCTCAAGATTATGAACATCTGGGTTTTTTTGTTATGCAGTGTATTTTGATGTGTTTTCTTTCTTTACGTCTAAATTTATTAATCAGTGGTTCTTATTTTAACAGCATACGCATGCATTTGTTTATTGGAGGATATTTTGTTTCTTAATTTTTGAACTATAATTAAAGTCAGTAAAACGCGTGCGATGGGGGTAAGTAATGGTTACAAGACACGTTCATTATCAAAAAATTAATTCAAAATATAAAGGCAATTCATAAATTATCATAAATAGTCATTTGCAAATACAATTTCTTCAAGGCACTGTTCATGTTGTTTTTTCCACATGATATACATGTCCTTCCCTTTTGCCTAGGCCTCACAAGAGGGCGACACTTTATGCACAAATCGTCGATCATTGTTTAATTCAATACAGCTTTTCAACAGCTAATCGAAACGTTTAACAGTTAAATAAAATATTCTACAACTATAACTGAAAATCAGTCTGACTGAATAGATACGCACACGAATATCATGCCGAAAATTGCCATGCGACCCCCGTGTACTCAATTAAACTATATGGTTATCAATAAACAATGGTATGTTAAATATAATTATTAATTTTCACACCAGGGGTTGAACGGATAGGGTGGAATAACAAGACACATGCCGACACACTATGACATGTGTTTCTTCAGATAATAATCTCATCACACAACAAATAACTCTGTAATAAATTTAAAGTCGTCTGTTTATTTTCATTATGGTTTTAGTAGTTCATGAAGATATTCGATTTAAGTATTCTATGCATACGGAATAAGAAAGCAATTTGTCAATAAAATGATTTAAGCTTAAATAATAATTAAATTCATTTCCGTGTAAATGAATTTACGTTTAAAATCAACTTTAACGAGTTTATTTTTATAAAAATCAAATTAAATTGGGTATTATATCATAGCATCTTTATTTCATTTTTGAAAAATACTTTCATGTTTTTTTATTCTTTTTAACAACGAAAGTTTCAGCATAAAGTGTTTATGTTAACATTTTTATTATGTCACGTATATTGTTTGTTATCTCGAACATTCCTTTTGAATTCAAAATAACAAAAAAAGGATTTAAATGCTTTTAAAATATTTGTACCAGTACTTAAAATTTAGAAAACGGTACGGTATATCAATGACAATGAATACAGAAATAAGAATTGAAAACAAAATAAAAAATAAAGTAGCTCTATAAATATTTCAGGGAATAATTATTTTTCTTGAAAAACATTTAAACCCTTAATACTTGAATACACGAGCAAAAAAATAAAATAAAACGGTGCCGAATTATCTTGGTATCCAGTCGGATGGTGCCGAACTGGCAATGCCGAATTAATTTAGGGCCGAAAAGGTATGTATGCCGAATTCGTTTGGTGCCGAATTGTCCGGAAACCTAATCCAGACCGCCTCTCTTATAAGACAATACTAATTCTCTTCAATAAGCTTTGGTTGTGTTTTCGCCAGCAATTTGTTGTTTGAGTTATCTCGTTACGTTAATATAAAGAAGAAATAAGTAGCAATACTATTTTAAGACACTAATTAAGATTTTTGTTTGCTTTCTTATCTTAAAACTAAGTAGCATGTGATTAGATGACCTGTTATCTCTTCTTCAATGTTGTTGTCATCATTTGCTTTTTGTATGAAAAGCATTTTTTCTTTTTTTTTCTTATATTTCATGACATAAAGAAACAGCATTTGATATAATGTTTTGCAGCACGAATATTTAATGCTGGATGATCAAAAAGTTTCATGTTCGATTTCTTCACAGCCCTAGCGTTTATGAGTTGAATATTGCACTTGTCAGATGATCTCGTTAGAATACTCATAATCCTCAAAGAGATTAATATTATCATACCTCTAGGCACATCTTAATTACGTAAGTCATTACTGGGATATTAGAGGGATATACTGTAGGATGTTATTGTTATTTGGAAATTGCTGGAACATTGTATACCTTCGAAGTAGAGGTAATTGTTTTGCAGTTGGAATACGGTTTAAAACATCCACATCGAGTTTGAACCATTTACAAAACATTGGTATTTACTTATTGTCTGAAGTGCCTTGTTTGATTAACTTGTCTGTTAACTGGTAGTCTTCCTGCTCATTATTTCGACTCATGTCGAAATCACAATGTCAATGTCAGGTACTTTATCTAGCTGTCAATTTATCTAACGGTCAATTGCAGTATATATGACATGTAAGCCTTTTATTCTTAAAGTACTGCTCTTGGTCATATCTCAATTATTAAATGCACGATTGATTCTAAAAACCTGCAAATTATCTGTTAAGACATAACAAGTCTGTAAATGGCATAACTACATGGTAATGGATATTTGTTCAGTCTACGAATACTTATTGTTGATTTTTGTCTCATGCTTATTACCCGATACAGTTTATTTTCTGATTATGGACTCAGCAACACTTGTGAGAATGAGGTTTTTGTACAAGAAAGTAGTTTATATTTTATCATATAATTCTAACTGTTGATGAGAGGTGAAAGCGAAAAGGCTCTACATGTATTAACCTTTCATTGACAGATAGTGTTTACTTCTGTTCCTCAATATTTCATTCTTGCAGCCACTGGGGAGATTGAAATGCTTGTTCTAACTGGGAAGCAAGAACATTCACCATATTAGGCAAATACATTGGCAATGGGAGGAAATCACATTAGTAACGGGAAGCATAGAAATCAGAAATTGGAGACATGCATCAGTAAAGGCAGGCCAATACATCAGAAATGGGGGGTGGGGGCGGTTCAAATACATCACCAATGGGGGGTAAACCATCAGTAATAGGAGGCATAGAAATCAGCACTGGGTGAAATAAAAACATCAGTAAATAGTGGCGATTTTATCATTATTTGGAGGCATAGACATCATCAATGGGAAGCAAACACATCAGTAATGGGAGGCTTATAAAATAATGTCGTCTGGGCTCTGGCCTTGTGTTCCTAATCAAGGTTTATTTCTAAAAGGGTTTTTCCCTGTATTGTTCACTGTATAACTATAAATTAGCATTGGCCGTGAAATATATCAGTAATGGGAGGATTAGAAACGAGCAATGGGAGGAATAGAACTAAGTTTTAGAGGACATGAGAGATGGGGGGGGGGGCAGTACAGATATGCAGTTTCTTTTTCTATTCAAACCAGTCACTTTCCTAATTTACGGCGGAGTATTCATTTGTTCCAACGATGCGATTGTTATCATATTCATGGCTCGACGTTTAACAGACACGATACAAGCGACACACAAAGCTTTTATTAAATCTGTCGGCATGTTACTGCTCGTTTTTGCCCAAATTTATCAGAGTGTTTCTTTGTTCTTTAAAAGGTATGAATAATCAAGAAGCAGTCTGAAATATACCAGCATTTTCTAGTCGAAACAATCAAACACAAAATCGCTGATTGCTAATAGTATTGCTCATCCCGATTTTAATGGTGATGTTTTAAAGAAAATTCGTAAAATTAAAATGTTTCCAGCAGGTAGTTTGGGCAGATAGACTCAGATAGAATGAATTACTTGGATTTTAAACCGTGGATATAAAGGCAATATTTTGAAGAGAACTTGCCTTCTAGTTTTTGAAGATGAATTCCTGAAACAAAATATAGGGTTGAATATAGCATCCTTACATAACTAATCTTTCAGTCCTTTGATTTAATGAACATTTTGCTAATTCATGTTATCTTTAAAACCTTTTTTGGCTGACTGGGAGTGTTTTGGCATGTGACGTCATTTTCATTAAATATTTTACATAGGTAATCATTTAGAAGAAAAGATTAGCTAATATATGTCGCTTTCATTTTTAATAATTTCTTTATTTGTTCCCAGTTTTAGTACAATGATGCCCTTTATTATGAAACTCTATGATCGCACAGTTTTAAACCCTTTACTTTATAAGGCAGACTGTGTGTGATGCTCATAGTTTCAAACAATGACTGCATCGTATCTTTTTGCATAAAGTGCTACAAATTGTATTCCTCCGTCTGCATATAGAGTTGGGATCTCTAATCATAAAAGTACTTGGGGTTTACCTATAAGTTTATTATTATTTGTTTTATTGTTAAGTTTCCTCAAGGTAATGCATACTTTGATAAGATTTTGCGTTTTTTTTCTTTATTTAGGATTGTTGGGATAAGATTGAGGTTTGTGCACTTAAACTGGTTTAAACCCCCAGTAGATTTACATTTTACTGACCGTTCCAAGGCGGTATCTAACAATCCTTGATAAACATCCTCAGTTTTTTATATATGAACTATATGTGCTCACTTGTTTATGTTTGTGCTGTATGTCAATGTTTCTGGTTTGTGACAGTTTTTGTTTTTCATGTTTTTTTGCGTTTACCCTGTGCAATTAAACGGAGTTTATGTTTCCGCAAGTTAATGCTTATTTTATACGATTTAACGTTTTTACTTCATTCGTGATTGTTGGGATAAGAGTGAGGTTGTGCACACGAACTGGTATATTTACAAGGCGGACCTAACAATCCTTGATAAACATACCTATTTTTTATATATAGTATGTACGCACTGTGCTGCTTTTGGAGTTTTGTGTTGTTCTTCCATATTTCTTGTTTGTGATTTTTTGTTTTTATGTTCCATGTTTTGCGTTTATTCAGTCCCGGGTTTATGTTTAAACTTTTTGCTACTGAGCTTGTTTCTGTAGTTTTTCGCATAAATATTGATTTGGATGCAATCATTTTCCAACAATTTAAATTGCAATAAGTTTTATATTAAAAAAGACAGTATTTTATTGAAACTTATAATTGATGAAAGAAGTTATGGGATTAAGTTATGTTGCGAATTTATAAATTTCCCAACAATTCGCATTACACATTGGTGGTGAATTAAATTATTATACAGTATTAATGGTGGTCTTAATTTGATAATTCGTGTTTTGTTATTTTCGACTTTAATTCTTGCTTGGATTATGGTATCTGGGAGCATTTGCAGATGGGGCTTAAAACTATGACAAATACAGCAGATATATGTAATGGAAATGGCAATGATAAGAAACTGCATTGCCATAAAACTGAAAACAAGGTTACCTTTTAAAATCATTAACACCATCCCATAATAGTGCGAGTTTCGACAGCCGATGAAAATGAACCTTTCCTCCAATACGGTATTTTGCGAGTTTAGTAGCCATTCAAAACGGCAGAAACTCATATTGGCCGACTTTTAAATTGTCAGTAAACTGGTAGTTTTCCTGCAAAATATGCTCGTTATTTCCAGTCATGTCGAAACCACGTTGTCAATTTTCGAGTATCTTATCTAGCTGTGAATTGCAGTATATATGTCACCGTTAGTTGTTTATCATAAAAGAACTCACCTTGGTCATATCGCATTTCTAACGTCCACGATAAATTCCGAAAACCTGCAAATGATGTGTTTATACATAACGAGTCTGTAAATGGCATAACTACATGATGATGGTTGATTTGACAAGCTACGTATAATCATTGTTGATTTTTGCCCAATGCTTATAACCTGGTACAGTTTATTTTTGGTAATGTGCTTAATTACACTTTCTTAGAAGTTATTTTATAAAAAGTGTTTTTATTATCAAATCCTTACTGTGAGTGACAGTTGGAAGCGAAAAGGTTCTACATTAAGTAACATGTTGTTTATTTTTGTTCCTCAATATTGTATTATTGAAGCCACTGAGGAAATGGTTATGGCAGTTCCAACTGGGAAGAAAATACATCGGCAATGGGCGAAAACTACATCATCAATGAGGGGAATACATCAGTAATAGGAGGCAAAAACATCAGAAATGGGAGGCAAATACATCGGCAATGTCAGGAAACTGCATCATCAATGGGGCGAAAAAAACATGTGGAATCGGGGGCAAATACATCAGCAATGGGAGGAAAAAACGTCATCAATGGGGCGAAAAAACATCATCAATGGGGCGAAAAAAACATCAGAAATGGGAGGCAAATACATCGGCAATGGGAGGAAACTACATCAGTATTGGGGCGAAAATACATTAGGAATGGGAGGCAGGTAAATCAGTTATGGTAGGTCAAACATCAGTAATTAGAGGCATAACCATCATAGGCATCAGCGCAAGTGGAGACAAATCAGTCAATAGTGGGAGGCAAATACATCATTCCTTGGGAGGCTTAGAAATAAGGAAGGGGAGTCGAATATAGCAGTAATGAGACGCTTAGAAATTAGCAATTGGAGAAATAGAAATTATTAATCCGAGACATAGAAGTCAGCAATGGGAGACAATTAAGACATGCAGTATTTTTATTCACAATAGTCCTTTTTTCCATTAGCGGAGTATTTATCTATATTATCGATAACATTGTTTTGATGTGCATGTCTAAACGCCTTACGGACACTGAACAGAAAACAGAGAAAAGCTTTTATTTACACTTATGTTATAATAAGTGTTTGTTGTATGTCCGAATGGAACAGTGTATTCATTTGTGCTTTAAATTATTTGACTGTTCAAGAGGCCGTCAGAAAGATACCAGTTATTTCTAGTTGAGCAAATCATACACAGTAAGTTCTGGGTGCAACAGTTTTCAAACAATTAGCATTACAACTAGTAAAGTATATTTTTATATAGTATTTGATTGAAAATTATACTTGATATAAAGCGATAAAATTATTTAGAGAAAATGATTGCTATATATATTCTATTTTAATTCTTGCTTAGATTTTGGTATCGGAGAGCACTGCAGGTCGGGCATAAAATTATGACAAATACAGCAGGAATGTGTAATAGCAGTGAAAATGACAAGTAACTGCATTGCCTTTATAAAAAGATCTCATGGTAACATTATAAATGATTTGATGTTTGGGATTAGTAGAGATACAAACAAAATAGATATATGATGTTCTTCGAAATCGCGAATATGATTAAGTGATCAGCATGCGCGGTTGGCTTTGCAGTGTTGCATATATCATCGCAATAAATGATCGGTCTGAAGCAAACTAAGACAAGACGGGTTTTCATTCTTTGGGGAGATTTCATTCTGCTGGGACCTTTTACAGAATGTAATTGCAGTAAGTGTAATACTAAGGACATTGGCCAAAATTGGTCTGATAATATAGCGCTCCTGAAATCAATTTCTGTGACTCGTCCTCTAATAATTTAGATTAACCATTGATTTAACTAGATGAATATTTTCTTACTTATAATATGTAAAAATGGAATAACATAATGATTTTAACCTGCTATAATGGGGTTGTGCACAGGAATGAATTAAACATATTTCAATTATAAACTTTACTATAGCAGTACTGTTTAATTTATTTAACTATTAACAACCTCACTCAGGCATACCATATTTACTATTAAAATAGAATAATAACATATAACAATGTACATACGGGTATCCACTATTATTATGAATGCTACATATTATCATTTCATGGACAGAGAATCTCTGAAACATTCTGAAATAAAAAAAAAAGTTGTTCCGTTTTAGAAAAAAACACAATATGTACTCACTAGACCAAGAATTTACGTAGTGCGACAAAAACACAATATGGATATGTTTGAACAAGAGTTACAGGCGATTGGCCCTATTCTTACTTTCCCGTAGACAGTTAATCTAATACTGTTTGTAGGCGTATTGTGACTTGAACTAAAGAACGCGATTATTCTGCAGGCCTGACACAATTAACTTCTTTCATAGCAAAATGGAGGTGATTGCACGTGATGTTATCTCTGAAAGAACATTATAAAAAGGGAAACTAAGAAAACATTTTTATTTTCATCAATTCATGGAAGGTTTGATTATTGGTCAAAAGTAGGTTTTTGTCTGTAATCACTATATATCCGATGATGGTTTTAAAATATTGACATCAAAAGAAAAGAATGTTTCACGTTGTTACGTATTTAGTAGATATATTTGCACCAACAAATATTGCCTCTAGCTTTCTTTTTGAATGTGCTTTCACAGCATGGGGATGGTAATGAATTATATTATATATATATATTACGAAGGGAGAATGTAAGAACATACTTAAAAATGGGCAAATCGGTCAAACAGCCATTCTCTGAGAGAGAAGTTATATAACTGTATATATACGTCAAAGAAAAACAAATCTTTAAAGTTGCTTTGAAAGTCTTGTTTTAAACGGGCGATAACTACAAAACAAAAATATAAAACATAATAAAAGTTCACCTTCGCCCATGCGTTGTAGTAACACCATCATTTTGTATACGATTTTTATCATTTCATTGATGACAAACATTGTGTTACAGGCTATTAGTAAAGTTATATGTTTGTTTGTGCAAGCCCACCAAGACCAATGAGTTTACTAATGCGTGTACATTGTATAGGGTTATATGTTTATTTTAATATACAAATGTATCACTCATGTTAATCTCAATATGCATGATGTTCATGCATAACGAATTTGCATTAAAAACTATTAAACTTTATACATAATTAAGTTCAATATATAGTTCTGAATATAAGAGGCTTGACTGTTGCAATAATGCATGAAAAGGACAATGAAAATTTCACAAAACACATTCATCAAGATAACATTGTGGTGAAAGCTTCGACCCTTACACTATTTGTCAACGTTTAGTATATGCTTTGGTATTGTAATCATCATGACTTGTCTAAAAAAAAAAGAAGAAATTCTTTTTCTGGAAATCAAATTGACCCTTTTCAGTTTGTTATAATGTACAAAGGCATAATACAATTTCTAATTTGAATCCTTTATACGTGATTGTGCTATGTCAAATATGTCATGGTCGTATAGTTTAACTTTAGACATCGTTTGCATGTGCAATGTCCACATTCTTCTCAACATATCTTAATACTGAATTGATACAGTCAGAAATGTCAATATGTTTAAGACATTTTTATTTCTGAAACAACCTTGATAATCTTCTGTTACTTGTGAACAATTACCTTAATATTGTATTCATGCACCTGTGACGTATACTTTTTCTACATCATAAAAGCCATTGTAGGATATATTCATTCCTTTTAAAGAAAGGCAGTAATTTCAAAATTACAAATTATCTTTACAGAAAAACATTATAGTTCAAAAGCATTAACATTTATAATAATTAAGACACAAATGTCTTCTTTTAATTATATTCGGTGTCTTAACCATGAAAATAAAATGATTAAAAAATAAGAGAAGTACTTAGTGAAATGTTATGCCATTGGAAAGAAACAACACAATTTTATTTTTGAACAGCTTTTAATTAATTCTAAAAAAAGAACACATATTATCATCGGATATTTTAAATCATAAATGTACCATAAATCAAACTGTT
This sequence comes from Mya arenaria, assembly GCF_026914265.1. NCBI lineage: Eukaryota > Metazoa > Mollusca > Bivalvia > Myida > Myidae > Mya > Mya arenaria. The sequence continues at coordinate 71,124,270 of NC_069129.1, read as the reverse complement.
TCGTATCATATCAGGAAGTCTCTGACAAAAGAACCGAACACCTACTGGTTGTTGGGCCATGCTGTCTAGACCTGGAACATCCTGTTGTTGCTCATGGAATTATTGGTTCATAATAATCAAACTGTTTCGTATCATATCAGGAAGTCTCTGACAAAAGAACCGAACACCTACTGGTTGTTGGGCCATGCTGTCTAGACCTGGAACATCCTGTTGTTGCTCATGGAATTATTGGTTCATAATTCCCTTGTGTGTGTCATTGTGAAGCTTGTCAACATCATCAGGACATATCAAGTAGTTATTTAAAGACACTCTCAATACGGATTTAAATAAATTTCTTGCTCATAAAAAAAATAAAAACGACAGGGACTAGCCTAGTAGTCGTTAATTCAAAATAAACACTCTTTGGTGGCACAATGCAAGGGCCCAAACGACAATAAACTAGCGACAAAAAGATTTTAACACAACATACACAAATACATACACCAAACACCAAATCAATCTGACATCACATACACAAATAAAAACACCACAAACTAACCACACCCTAACCACAATCGCTTAACCGTTACTTGATGAGATTACCGCCTTGGAACGGTCAGTTGAAAATACTACTACTACTACTATGGGTTAAAATAGTTTGTATGGTAGAAAAACTCACACTTATCCCATAATTTATCAATAATTTCTGAATTGAAAATATCATCAGAGAGAGCATCAATTTCGAAACAGTAAAATATAGAGCAAAAATAACATATGAATTGATAACTTAATTTCAAGAACTCAAAAAGCGGATACCAACACCACCTGTGTACAAAGGACTCAAGCCGGAGCAAAGTGCTAGCTCTTACGAGGTACGATGATAAAGTCATTCAAGTGCATTCAAAGGCGATTTCCGTCCGGACAAAAAGCAACGTGACGCTAATTGGCTGACTGTGGTATGAACACAGACACGTAAAAACATACATGAAATTGAAAACTGTGGCACTCTGAATGTGAAATATATCAAATAAAAAGCTTACATGTCAAATGCAAACTTCCGTCTTGACAAAACCAAAAGGCCTTATAATGTAAATATCAACGACTTCCTGAACAAACATGTGGATAGGTGAAAGCTGCCTATAACTGATAAGTAGTCAGTAAAAACGTAACATATTATCAAAGGCAAACTGCACTGCTTATTCTTGCTCAAACTACCATTTCCTTCTCTTGACAACACGACAAACCGAATTGGCAGTATTGTATATTCCTTATCTCTGAGGTTCGTTCTAAACCGTCAAACTATCTAATGAAATAGACAGGTAGGAAATGAATGTTATTGGATACAAGATTAAAATAGAATGCTGTAATTTGAGAACTTTCCTCTTCATTAGTACTCCCAAACAAGAAGTTACACGTGGTTATACCCTGGCCTACATTTAACTTGTACAAGAGAAAAACAAACTTTGTTTCAATATATAAGAATATGTTTCCAAAGGTTCTCATTTTGTATTATTTTATATGCGAAACGATACCTATGATGATGAAATAACATGATATTGGCACCGTTTAATAACCTATCCTAATTGTAAACCTTACGGTGCTTATCAGTGTTCGGGTACACTCGTAAAGTTACTGGCAGAATATATGTGAGGAATGTCCTTACGATATATATTTTAAATTAAACGCAGCTTAGGCCAAAAACGCGTTGACATTTACGAATTTAAGTCTTACTATCTGTATTGGAATTGGGACCCAGAAATACTTCAGTTACACACTTTATCGACATAGGGGTTAAACTGCCATCTCTCAATGTTCGATACGGGAATTAAATAAAACCTAACAAAACATACCCGAAAGGCCCTTTAAGTACATAATATAGATTTGAGAGGATTGTGATCTTACATATTCACTAGGTATCCCTACCTTTTCAATAACCTATACAGTCTTGAGAGGATTTAGATGTAACTTACATATTCACAAGGTACCCTACCCTTTCAATAACTTATACAGACTTGAGAGGATATAGATGTTACTTTCATATTCACAAGGTATCCTACCCTTTCAATAACTTATACAGACTTGAGAGGATATAGATGTTACTTTCATATTCACAAGGTATCCTACCCTTTCAATAACCTTTACAGACTTGAGAGGATTTAGATGTTACTTACATATTCACAAGGCACCCTTCCCTTTCAATAACCTATACAGACTTGAGAGGATTTATATGTTACTTACATATTCACAAGGTATCTCTACCTTTTCAATAACCTATACAGACTTGAGAGGATTTATATGTTACCTACATATTTATAAGGTATCTCACCTATACAGCCTTCAGAGGATTTAGATGTTACTTACATATTTACAAGGTATCTCTACCTTTTCAATAACCTATACCGATTTGAGAGGATTTAGATGTTACTTAAATATTCACAAGGTACCCTTCCCTTTCAATAACCTATACAGACTTGAGAGCAAAGCAATGTAGAATATTTCTTGGCGCCGAAGGGCGAAGGAGCTACATCTCGTGCATTCGTGATGACATTACCTAGGGATTGGAAGTGGAAAGCGTGGTCGGTCACCGTCCTCATTGTCTTGCCTTCTGGGTATGTGAGGAATTATATACATGTGTAAAGATACTTCATCATAAAAGTACAGAACACTGTAAGTTTGGCTAAATATAATTCGGGTTCAAATGGAACCGACATAAAATAGGTAAAACCTGGCATGGAACAAAACACAATAAAATGCACGTTTTTATTCGTACTCTGAAATGCGATTTTGTTCATTTCACCATCTGTTCTTTAAACACTGAATTGAATAAACCACTTTAGCCTATGCCTCATTTCAATAAGATATCTAGGTGTGAACTTCACGCTGCTTAATTGTACTTGGGACACCCATAGAGGTACGGGTAGAATAGTTAGTGCACAATCTTATGTATTGGTCGGGACTTTATTGAATGCAATTCACGTCGTTTTTAATGTTAACATTTTATGGAGTAGCGATGGCAGAATGGTGAACTCTTACACACCAGCTGACTCGAGCATGATTTGATTACCTGTTGTAACCGTACACTCTATGCCAAGGCCATTATAAAACTAATTTATTTCTGCTCTGTGGAGCATTTAGTAATACATCAGGCAACTTCATTACTGTAAGTGCAAGCCAATGACATTTCTTGGAAGTGTTGTTGGTGGTTTGTTAAAAAAATAACTGAAAGCGTCAGTCAAGTTTTACTGCGTCTTTTTCACACTCTTCAACTTCATAACATTGTTTAATAAATATTGGTATTTATGTTTTATTCCTTCAAAATCGTTTGCAATATGGACTCAGTGGTATATTTTTGAACATATGAGTAGGACAGAATAAAATATAATAATTGTCCGGTTAGCGCAGTGGTTAGCATACTCGCTCCTCGCCAAGGCAACCCGGGTTCGATTCCCGGCCTGGGCGCATGTGAGTTTGGTTAGTGGTCACCAAACCGGACAAGTGGGTTTTCTCCGGGTACTCCGGTTTCCCCAACAACACAAGACCACACTCTCGCGCAACATCGTGCCAACGAGAGTGACTTAATAAAAGCTATCATAGCTTCCTTCATAACCGTTGTAAAATATATAATGGTTACAGTAATATATAATAAAAAAAATAAGGATACAAATGCAAGTGACCTACATTTGATTCAGTTGGTGTTCATCCAAATAGGATAGGGTAGGAAATATAAGATGCATAACATGTTTTAACTCGTGCTCATAATTTATTTCAAGTTTCTATGGAACTATTATTTGGCAGAATAGTAATGAAAGATTCTATTTCAGAGGTAACTATCCTTGACGAATATGCAATGGTTAAAGATATTCAATTTTGTTTACAAACTACAATGCTGAACGTTTCAAAGCAAATTTGAACATTTTGCACAGATTTTCTTACTGAAAAAAATGCAGTGCAAAGTGTTAATGTTATTTACATGAATAAGCAAAGTGTAGACCTCAAATACATTTCTTTAAAGATTCACACATTTAACAATAACCAATTACAATTGATTTCAAATAACGCAGCATAATTTAAAATAGGCGCAACACGATTGCCAAATAGACCAAATCTATGCTTACCTGATATGCAAGTTAACTTATACAGATATTTATTCATTTTAAATGTTGCTGAACACAATACCAAGGTACGGAAACTTTCGTAATTTCTATTTCAAAACTTCATATTTCTCCTTAATCGTCCACCCTTATAAAATATTATATTTTTATGTTTTATAAATATTTACTTCAAGCTTCCATCTATTACAATATACAAACAAAGCATCTAATCTTACTTGTAGCGAATTTGCAAACATACCTTATATGTCAGTATATTAAATAAAAACTATTTTAAATATATCAATATCTTTGCCGTCTAGGCATAGTATATAAAACATCTTCTAAATCATTTAAAAACATGGAAAAGAGGAAGGCCGACAAACGTTCGCATTGCCGTACCCCTAACATACAGTTAAGCTCTTATCCTTGGTAGATATTATGATTAACTTTTGGTTTGACAGTATCATACAATGATTTGACTTTATTTAATACGTTACCACTAATTCAAAGACTAATTAGTTTCTACCATAGATTCTCTCAAATATGTAAGCAAACTGGCATTATTATTAATAATACCGTGACAATTGAATTTGTTTTTGTGTAAACACTTTCCTGTAATGAGTAAACTGAACGCAGATAAAAAAGTGTATACATTAAGAAGGAATAATCTGGAATTTAATCTTTTGAACGACAATTGAGAAACAAACAATTAAACTTAAAGTTATTTTTTTCAAAACTCCTTTTGTCGCCAATCGCCAACGGATTTTACTGCGTAAGAAATTGAAAAACATATAGAAAATTGTTATAGTACCGTGTTACCTTAGTTACTTCATAGATAACATGCTATATAAGTGTGTATTCACTTTTCGAATGACGCAATTGTTGATGATTCTGAAACAATTATATTTGTATTTGCGAACACACTAAACTGTGATGAGTTAATTGAACGGGGGTATAGAAGACTGTAGGAGTACATTCAGAGAGAATAATCTACTTCATATTATTTTGAATGACATATACAAAGCAAACAAATAAGCTTAAGCTTTTCGGGAAAAAATGATATTTAAAACAATATTTTCAAAAAACAATATTTAGGGCCTTATAATGTAAGACTACGTTATCATCAAAAATATTATTAAAACAATATACTCCACGTTTTATCATGCAACGTGAAGAATACTAAAGCATTATTCTGCAAAACATGAACTGGTCCCTAACCATAAGCAACATTTTGGACAATATCAAATATAAGGCGCTTATTATTAAAAGGATAATCTGAGCATTACATCAAACAAACTCATTAATGCAACATTCAGCGCTTTTTAATTCAATGGTCATCTTATAGATAAAAAGGCAAAACAAGTTGATATGGGCTAAGGAGTTCATTTTCTGACATTTTTAATGTACCCCTTGTATTAAATATTGATGGAAACATGCAAAAAATAAAACTTATTACAAGAAAACCTAATGTGGTTTTTACTTCAAACATTGTCCATTTCAAGTTAAGTTCTAATTCATATCTCCAAAAAATTAAAAATCAGATCTGTATCTCTATCTCTAGAGATACTGTCAAGAACTTCTTTCCTTTATTCGAACGGATTACAAAACACATGTTTGACAGGAGGATGTCCTTGCTTGTCTCCTTATTAGGATATATTAAATGGTCACACTGCAATCGTGGTCTCAATGCCGAATCACAAACATTTGTTATGTCATTTTAAGGCTCATATACTTAAAAATACATCATGCAAGAGAACTTGCAAATGTTTGAGCATATTGGAAGCTTATAAAGCCTAAACTTTATTTTATAGCATCATATGGTTACTGCGAATGATATTTTCTATATTTTCATATACATTCGAATTGTTTTCTATAAATGAATGTAGTCTCAACTGGTTCTGTCTGACTTCTTAAATGGACAACTTTTCTTATTGCGGTGACATCGATCTGACGGTCAAATACTTTAACACCTGCATCGCAAAACAAGTAATTCAAATAAACTTAAACTTAAAAGACGTTCATTATTACGAACAATAAGAATGGTTACAAATACAGGGACGAAAATATTTCAGTGTCTGATTATATGTAAACGTATCTTATATGTATCAATTTACAAATTGTTTTCTACACATCCAGTGAGCCTAAAATGGGTTCCACTTTCACCAGTATTGCCTGATAATATTCAACTCAATCAACAGTTCGTACAACGTATTACATTGTGTTTTATGCTTTGTTAAGATTTAATGTAGTTCATGTAATATATGGACTGGATTTTTTTGGCTTATTTCGGGCTTATTACTTTGATTTGTATCGCTTTTGGATATCACATAATTTTCACAACTTCACAAAACATATTTTTAAACATCGATCAAATAGTAGTATTCATATTATTTTCGTTGGTAAATTGCATCTATTGCATACATTGTGCTTATTCCTGAAAGTTCATTAACGACATAAATGCGCTTAAACATATGTTTTCACCTGAATATACTTTTAAAACGTTTGGGCCCAAGTACTTTTACTCCCAATTAGTGGTCAAAATAGAATTTCAACAATTTTGACCTGAGAGGACAGAACATAGATACAGTTTTCTCCCACCTCAGATAAATAGATCCAAATATTAAACCATGCTAGAAATTCTTATCTTGCCAACGGGCAAAGATAAAACCCCGTACCTGTACGGAATTCCTTTTTAATGGTCACCACATTGTAATTACCTCCCTTGTTGAAGACTGTCGTCTGTAGCATCATAGAAACCTTATCTTGTTGCAATATTTAGAATGCTAATAGATTATTTCTCGCTGTAAATGTTTCCATAAAACGTTTCATGCACCTTTCAAGAAATAATGCTTCACTCTCCTCAGAACTTTTTAAAGACCGATTTGACCATTAACATAATCTGAATCACTGCGCGCATATCCATGACAATCACGAATTATCACATATCCATACGCATTTATTTCCACTACGCGCAAAAGAGTTCCAGCAAAAATACATTTTTACTTAATTTTGTTTAACTGAGGTGGGTGAAAAGCATCTACCATTGCCGCTTGTGTAACATATCCTCGTTTCCGCTAAACACCCTACGCTCGGGTCGGGATGAACTCTTGCACTCTCGGCCATGGAAGATACTTATAATCGATTTCTGTAAATTGCTTTTGAAAGGCCTCTGAATTCATGGTTATATGTTTCTAGATTTGATTATATGTGCCTAGTCGTAATTTGAAGGTATACTTTAAACGTGAAATAAACGTTCCATAAAACGAGTGTTTTATCTAATACGTTTTACACACTTATCTCATTCAGATAAGATACCAAATACTCACTTCATGGCTCCACGCTTAGGTCTTAACAAACGAGTAAGTACACAGCCTTATGAAATAAAGTGAACGTTCATGACATGATTTTAATGTTTGCTAACACAATTAATTAAAAACAAAGCTAAGAAGCTCAAAATGAATCGAGTATTTATTATAATATAAGTCATTACTGAATAAGGTAATAGAATATTTCCAAAATGCAAAGTCAACAATTCTTTACAATTGCGTTGTTTTCTTATAAAAATCTGTAAAAATTAAAGCTGCTGTGATTACAACGTCTGTTTTTCAATGTATATATACGCAGAGCGCAGCAACTTGAAATGGAACAATTTCGGAACACATACCCTTAAAAATTATTTAGTAATTTTAGAACGCAAGAAACGAGTAACTAATTGTAATGTTTCGTTACATGGAGGATGGTTACACCTTGAATAAACGTCTACCAGGGTGTGGCCTACTGGTCGTGGCCGTAAATATTTCAGTAGCACACATGTATTTTTTAAGTTATTTTCTGTCGTTCAAATATGTTACAATATTTTACACGGTTCAGTGTTGGGATTATGAGTTCACCATACAAAACTGTCCAGTGTGATATAACATCATTTCTTAGATTTGCTAGCAAGCTATGTTGCAGTGTGTCATGTGTCAAACTCGTAAAGGGACCACCTACTGATTGCTGTCATGATCTTTGGCATCATGTAGTTGTTGATCAAAATGCTTGTTCAACATAACCTTGCTTTTGTCATTTCACATCTTGTAAACATCATAAGCACTCCTTCAGACGTTACTTTGTGACAAATTGAAAATAAATAAAGATCAAATAAACGACTTTCTTGTCAAAGACACTGGTCCAACCTGACCAAAATATTACCCTAATGGGCAATTCGTATGTCACTATGACATACTTCTCAATGTGGTATTTACGTATTGACGTTAGAGATAACTGATTATTTGTAAATAAATTGGTAAACGTGAAACATTTATTTAACCGATGGAACAAAGTGTGTTTATTTTTCTCTGTGATCTGCTGTTGCACAATAAATAAACAAAGGTCAGCGGAATTCGCTAACATTTCATGTTACTTTCGAGGCAGAAACTGACGTCATTAAATCATTAACAAAATGAGAACAAACACAGTTATTTCAAGAATAGCAAATTGTACAGTATGGTATGTACGTATTGACGTTAACGGTAACTGATATTTGTAAATAAAATTGGTAGACATGGAACATTTATTTATCGAAGGAACAAAGTGTGTTTATTTTCTCTGGTTTCTGTTGTTGCACAATATATGAACAATGGTCTCAATGACGGAACAACGGAATTCGCTGACATCTCATGACACTTTCGGTGCAGATATCAACGTCATAAATGATTTACAGAAGGTCAACATACGCAGTTATTTCAAGAATAGCAAATTAATTAAAAGCCAAAAAAAATTACTGGTGAACTCTCGCTTAGTTGTTCTAATTTTAAAGTGCAAACTATATGGTCGAGCTTCCTTTCCATTTATGTTTGCATATCATCCTTCACCTGGTCTGTGTCACTGACAACGAACGCGAGAAGGAATTGCTCTGTGGTAAAACTCGCTGAAAAATAAGAGTGGTTGACCTGATCGGTGTCGCCGACAATGAGCGCGCAGAAACTGCTCCTGTGGTGAAACACCATGGGAATGGGGGTGGTTGACCTGGTCTGTGTCGCTCGCAACGAGTGCGTGCAGGGACTGCCTCTGTAATCAAACTCGCTTTAAATGGTAGTGGTTGACATGGTCTGTGTCGCAGACAACGAGCGCGCACAGAAACTGCCTCTGTGGTCAAACTCGCTTTAAATGGTAGTGGTTGACATGGTCTGTGTCGCAGACAACGAGCGCGCGTAGAAACTGCCTCTGTGGTCAAACTCGCTTTAAATGGTAGTGGTTGAAATGGTCTGTGTCGCAGACAACGAGCGCGCGCAGAAACTGCCTCTGCGGTAAATCTCGCTGAAAATGAGAGTGGTTAACCTGGTCTGAGTCGCAGACAACGAGTGTGCAGCAACTGCCACTGTGTTTAAAAAAACCTGAATATGGGAGTGGTTGAATTTGTATGTGTCATTGACAACGCGCACGCGCAGAAACTGCCTCTGTGGTAAAGCCCCCCTGGGAATTAAAGTGGTTACCTGTTTTAGTCGCTGATAACGAACGCGCACGGTACTATTACTGTGGTAAAACCCCCTGGGTTGAAGTGGTTGACCTGGTCTGTCAACTCAAACATTTTGCCCGTCCTTTTTGGAAATGTTTGAAATGATAAACTGCTGCTAAAAAGTAAAACCAAACATACCCGTTCTATATAATATATTAGGTTTGTCTCTTAATATAGTTCAACACTTTATTTTCGAAGAAAAACATAAAAAATAAAATTGCCTTGCATATAAATTTAAGATTGTAATAGGTCATTGGTGTACTTGTTAATATATCTAACACTATGAAATATACATAGCATCCAGGCCATATGTACACGATCACAAATATAAATCCGCATAAATATCCTTGTTACACAATCTTGCGTTTGGTGACTAGGTGCCGACCAGGTATTGAGTGCCGTACAGATATCTTCAATTCATGAAATAGGCTTCATTACAAATGTTTCATGTCCATGAAGCATGAAAGCGCAGACATCGTTGAAAGGTTGTAGGCGCGCTTCTATTACGTATCACTGGCAGGAAGATCAAATCCAAAAAGTCTTTTGAGTGGCACCAAACTGTAACCTTTAAGTTCATGTCATAACCGCAGAATAGTTAATGAAATTTGATCGTTTTATAAACAATTAGCTAATAACTTATAAACCTATTTGCACTTTGATATAAATAATGATTATTGCTTTCATCACGACAGTTTATTGATTGTGTAAATTGTCCAATTATCTATAAGTATCTATTTCCCTGGCTTTCCCACCAAGATTTATTTAAAGTTATTCGGCTTGCTTTCAAATTTAAATTAACGTTGCTGTCTTATAAACCTATTTAAATATTTAAGTGGTTTTTAATTTGCACTTTTTCTAAACCGCATAGCATAATACTTCCCGAGGCTCATTTACTCTTTGAAAATGCAAAGTCAAAGAGATCTGACGTAGATTTAAAAAGAAAACGTTTTCCGTATGGTTCGTTTATTGGAGAATTAATGAATGATAGGGCAGCAAAACATTGCTTTAAGGCAAAGCATACGGCTAAAAAGTCTTTTTGAAGTTATCATTGATAAATTAATGAACTATAAACTTTTTCTAAGTGAAAATAAAACTTTTTAAGAAAGGCTCCATATTTTTCTCTGTAAAGGGGAAACAAGTGCGGCAATTAAAATAAACTTACTTTAAGATATTCAGAATTTTGTTTAGAAATACGATTTTCTTTTCCTTTTAAAAATAAGGACGGCGGACGCGAACAAAGGATTATGACGGATACAGACAGTGTGCATGTGGAATGCCAGACTAATTCCCCTGAAGAAACAAGCGAATTATGTTTAGATAGCTGTATACCTGTACAAATGTTGTCAGCATGTTGGTTATGTTCGTGGGGCTGGGGGGGGGGGGCGGGGGGCAGGGGTCCTATTTTGTTCTGAATAGTATATTAATATGGCTAAATAAATAAATAAAAAAATGATCAAGGAAATATAAATTGTGCTTCCATTTCAAAAACAACTAAAACAGTTACGAAAAACTGGTATAAATGTTTGTGATACATACAAATTGACTAAAATTGAAGCGAGTTTAATTTTAATAAATGTGATATAATTTTGCTTTTAAAACAAGATAAAAGGACGCGAGTCAGGGACGAATATGTTGTAAAATAGGATTTATATACAATGACAATGAAAGGTATTTTGTAAGGCGAAGAACTGGAGAGGGTATGACAAGTCTGGCAAATAAGTGACATACAAGGTTTTGATTTATGTATAACAAATTAAACTAAGAAATTGTAAGGAAGCGACAGAACGTAACAACTTATAGTTTATCGTCGATCATTAGGGGAGAAAATCATTTAGAACCATTAAGAATGACATCCAGGTCAAATCAATGATTAAACATGATGGCTTAAAAACGAAAAAGATAACATGTATCTTTAAGCGCTTAAAAACAAGATAGAAGGGATAATTGATAATGGTCTTAAGCTGAAAAACATTCTTTAAGTTTGACTTTTACATGAAAATTGTGGTTTTAGCAGCTATAGCATTAAATGACCATTAATAAAACGGTTACGGCCGTTTTACCTGTCGCCAGACGGATATGGGAGTTTATATGGGATATTTTATTATAAACAACATAGCTAGCTGCTCTATAAACTGTTACGTTTCTTTATTTTAACAAATTTATCCATGTTGACCTCACAACCTAGACACATTTTATTCAATTTAAATATTAACATATCAACTGAACATAAATTCCCTTCGAGAGTTATTTGTCTGACAAGAAACATTTAATATTGTAGAAGCATGGCAGACGCACATGGATAGTTTGTGTTATGTGAATTTCAGTACAGGAAAGACATTTATTTCTTCTTTTAAATATCATAGTAAGAAACCATAGGTCAGAGAGGACAACACAATCGATTCAAGTTTCCTTTAATTCCTCATTCCAAAATATTCATGTGTAAGTAATGCAATTCAAAACTAAAATTGTAACATAGAGAAAAACGAATGTTTACAAATATAGAGATTTGTTTTCTTTCTTCGAACAATAATATATGAGAATATATATCTTAGTACCAATATGCACGGAACGTCAGAAATATCCTTTTATCGTCATTTTAACAGGTTAGATATCAATTATTTAGTTGTGAATTGTTCGACATATAATGAAATTCGTCAGTTACTGCTTCAGAATTTATGCAAAAAAGCAGTCAGAAGGCTAGTAGTGTTCACAAAATGTTTAACTCGTATAAAGATACTGAAAAGCTTTGCTTCCAAAAAATCTCATGAGGGAGATGCAAACCAAATTGTCAAATCCTGTCTTAATATGTTAAAACTTAGAAGTAATTTTATACACTGTTTATTTTTGTCTATATTGACAAGACGTGAATAAACTGTGAAATATGTAATTGTGTCCGCTCCGAGAAATGGATGACAACTACAAATTCCCAGAGGGGATGTTTCTTTCATGAACAAAGCATTGTATATCATCTTATTGCTCTGAATCGATAAAGTGACATAACAATGTATGTTATTGCGTAAAATAAAATTGCCTTCATCGTGAGATCTGCCTCGTGAGATAAAATATTCATTATGGAAAATCCACAACTTCACTTTACTGCATTTGATTTCAAAAGGATTGACAGAACTTCGTTTTTATTGCCCACTTTCATTTATCGAAGGTGAATAAGACAAAGCATACACTTACGGTGTGATTAATACTGTGCGTTTACTGATGTGGATCATTCCATGCATTCCCTAGGGAGAAACTATATAAGTCTCTGAATTTACAGGATGACCGTATTGTATTAGCTAATTTCTGAAAAATAATTAAACTAACCAATGAATAAGTTCCAAGATTAGACACTTGTTGAGTCCTTATCAGTCTCTTAAAGGCAAGCCTTGTACATACGCGTTTAACCTTGGATAATGACCCCTACAAGAAAACTGTTCTCTGTGAGAAGCTGTTCCTTGATTTGACGCAAATGTTGGGTATATGTTGGGCGTTAGAAAACACCCAAAGGAACCGACATCATTACGCATAGACATTTAACCGTTTCAGAAGGTAACGTATTTCCACGATGCATTGTAGTATATTTCGCAAAAATATGGCATATCTAACGTAACTGTGTTTCTTGGCACGAATGGTAATAATAAACGCAAGTGATTGTTAAAAACAACAACCAGATATCCAAAATCTAGACAGTCTACTTTCAACCAGAAGGCTTTCGATGTTCGTGAATGAATATAGCATGACAGTTATCTATAACATTTTTATCTTGTCTAATCATGACATCGAACGTGTCAGTTATCGTAACATAATTCTACAGACTTAGATATGATGTTTAACTGTTCATCCAAAACATGCATGACAAATGATATTAAACAAGTCTGAGAGTGTGGGTTCTGAATAATGTCATATTTTCAATTTCTGCCATCTGCTTGCCACCACGACACGCCCTGAATTCAAAGCAAGTGGGTGTAGGATTAGAAATGGGAGTCGGCGTCAGCCTCCGTGATAGCCCGGATATCGCAATTAATCGCCATCTCTTGTTCTATTACAATTACCCTGTGCAAGGTCCGGCGGTTAGAGAAGCAACCTAGAAATAGAATTTAAAGCTCTCATTAAAACAGCTTAATACTAGTCTTTCAGAAATGTAAACATTAATGTTGTTCCTTACCAAATAAAATACCATAACACACCACTGTATAAAGGGAAGCGGTATTAAACGTAGAAATTGATATAGATGTTAGTGTTACTAGTAAATAATTTTGGTTGGTTGCATGCTAGCATGTACATAAACACCAACAATTTTGATTAACTTATTAAGTGTGTAAAGAATGCGAAGTCATTGTAAAAAAAATGCTTTTAGGTCAAAATAACAGCTATGGAAATCGTACAAATAGTATAGATATAGTTTACCTGGCTTATAACTAAACGCTCTTCTAAAAAATATAAAACAATCAACGTTGATAAAATGTCAGTATAAAATTAATATTTAACATACGAATTATCCAGCATAAAACATAAAGTAACTATTGATACTACTTTTATTTCACTAGTGAGAATTTCCTATTTCATCAATATGGTCAAAAATTGGTCAGCGGTATCCCTCTTTATCTATATTGTCAACTAATGGGGCAGCACTTTAGCTCGACTTTTGTGAAGTATGTTTCAACGCTAGAAAAAAAATAGCAGGACCGTATTACATCAAACACAATCAAGACCAAAACAATGTATACACTATTTATAGCGTTTTACTCGGTTTATTTAAAAGATGATTACCTTTTCTGGTAAATCGAATGCGGAAAATAACATTTTTCAAATTTTAAAAAATCAGAGATATATAATGAGCTCGTTTACAATACTTTTTTATTTTATGTTACTAATATTTTTAAATTGACCAATGTGACTTCTAGTTTAAGTTTATAATGACCAATGAACATCCAAATTTTATTCAGTTTATTTCTGTAAATTTCACAAGAAGTCAGAGGGATTTCAGAAAACTTACGCCGACAAGTGATATGTATCTTCTTTTTCACCAAGGTGACAATACGGACTGTTAACTATGTTTTCAGAAAGCAAACGTTCATTTAGGTTGCTTGAGTGCATACGCAGCCCCACTTCTGGTTACTTTAATAGTAGAATAGTTAGAGGGTATTCTTGTTCGTGCTTGATCTGTAGCTTAGTTGTGACTGGAAGAAAGGCTTCGCTGTGGTAGAACTCAAATTATTGAGATTATACACAAGAGCATTAGCGTGATTATATAGACTAAGTGTCAATAACAATGGCTGCGATTGACGTAATTGTGTGTACCATGTTGTCGAGGAAAACGTTCAACAACTAGCGTGTTGTATAGGTTAATGGCGTTTAATTTTTCCTCTCGATCCGTTTCGAATGCCTACGCTCATTTTCATTGCGGCCAATCCGGTATTGGGGTTAATGTGTATTTAAAACTGGAGAAAACATGGTTTAACATGGTACAATAGTTGAGTATAAGCAACATAGCTATTAACGGTTTAAACCGTTACGTTTCTTTATTTAAACAAATTTATTCATGTTGGCCTCACAACCTAGACACTTTTTAATCTAAGTAGCCAATCAAAACGGAGGAAACTCATATTAGGCGAGTTTGGTTGATATTGGCCGAGTTTGGTCGATATTGAGCGAGTTCTGGCATATATTGTCTTCAATTGTCTGGTATTGGTACAGCAATTGTCTCTGTATCTCGTCAAATACGTAATAGTTTATTAATAAATATATATATATTGCCAATCAGTAATAAACAATGTCATGTAATTTCAAAAAAACAGATCAGTTATTATTCAGGCTTTAGGTAAACAGGATTGAGTTTTTTGCAAGCACGGCAGGAGGGCGTGCGTTCGTTTTTATAGTGTTCTGTACGGAGGTCGTAGAGAAACAGCTCTCTAAAAACCACTTGATAAATACGCCTGTCGTATTCTTAAATGCCCTCCTGAGTTGACAAGTATATGTAAGCTTTGGAGGGAGCACGGAAAAGCTCATGTATTGAAGCCATAAACAATTTAACCATGTTGACTTCACAACCTAGATACATTGTTTTTTTGGGGTTTTTTTAATATAAAGATATCATATGCACATCAAATCTCTTGGGGACTTATTTGTCTGACAAGATATTTTATATTATTGAAGTACCTTCCCATCTGACAGTTTGTATATATATATCTTTGTATATATATATACATATATAGTTAATCACAACATGCACGGAGCGTCAGAAATATCACTACAGTCGTTTTAACAAGTAAGATATCAGTTACTTAATTGTTAACTGTTCGACATATAATGAAATTCGTCAGTTACTGCTCCAGAAGGCTAGTAGTGTTCACAAAATGTTTAACTCGTATAATGATACTGAAAAGCTTTGCTTCCTCTGATCTCATGAGGGAGATGCAAACTAAACTGCTAAATCCTGTCTAAATATGTTAAAACTTTGAAGTAATTTTATTCAACCTAGCTTAAAAACATTATGCCATTAATGGATATTATTGTTAGCCATGCTAATTATGTAGTACAGCTTTTGATTAAACAGTTCACATATGCAACAACAAGTTTTACTCAATCGAACCCAGTTTTAGACTTTAATGTAACAAAAATAATATAAAATGTTCTTACCGTTTAAGTAATAATTGAACGTTTTATAATGTTAACATTTGTGACATTAAGACAAGTTTATCTTATATCAACGATCCTGTATATTTTCATTGATCTCTAAATTGTATGGTAATGTACTTGTCGATATGTAAATAGTTATTGATGTGAACTGTATATTTTTCTATATTGACAAGATAAACTATGAAATATATAATTGTCTCCGCTCCAAGAAATGGATGACAATTACAAATTCCCAGAGGACATTTTACTTTCAGGAACAAAGCTGCATGGGCTTCCATTGTATATCATCTTATTGCTCTGAGTGGATAAAGTGACAATACAATGTATGCTATTGCTTAAAATAAAATTGCCTTCAACATTAGATCTGCCGCATGAAAAAAAGTTTCATTATGGAATATCCACAACTTCACTGTACTGCATTTGATTTCAGGATTGACAAAACTTAGTTTATATTGCCCACTTTCACTTATCGAGGGTGAATTAGACAAAGCATACACGAACGTCGTGTCTTATACTGTGGATCATTCCATGCACTACCTAGGGAGAAACTATGTAAGGGCTCTGAATTTGCAGGGTGAACGTATTGTATGAGCTCCTTTCTGAAAACAAATGCGTTTAACCTTGGATAATGACCCCTATAAGATGTATGTTGACTGTGATAAGCTGTTGGTTATGAGAATTGCTTCTCTTCCTTTATTTGGGCATATGTTGGGCGTTAGAAAACACCCAGCGGAACCGACAATATTACACATAGACATTTAACCGTTTCAGAAGGTAACGTATTTCCACGATGCATTGTTGTATCATTCGCAAAATATGGCATATCTAACGTAACTGTGTTTCTTGGCACGAATAGTTATAATTAACGCAAGTGAATATTGAAAACAACAACCAGATATCCCAAATCTCGACTGTCTACTATCAGGCGCTCGATGTTCGTGAAGTGATATAGCATGACAGTTATCTATGACATTTTATCTTGTCTAATCATGACATCGAACGTGTCAGTTATCTTAACATATAATTTAACACTGTTCAGCCGAAATATGCATGACAAATGATATTAAACAATTCTGAGAGTGTGAGTTCTGAATAATGTCATATTTTCCATTTCTGCGATGTGCGCGCCACCAAATCACTTCATGAATACAAAGCAAGTGGGTGAGGAATGAGGAAGAGGTGTCTGCGTTAGTCTCCGTGATAGCCCGGATATCTGAATTGATCGCTATATGTTGCCTCTACCCTTCCTTTGTGCAAGGTCCTACAGTTCGGGTTGTAACCGAGATAAAGACATTAAAGCTCTCGTTAAAACAGCTTAACTTCCCAATATGGTATTTACGTATTGACGTTTTAGGTAACTGATATTTGTAAATAAAATTGGTAGACATGAAACATTTTTTTATCGAAGGAACAAAGTGTGTTTATTTTCTCTGGTATCTGTTGTTGCACAATATATAAACAATGGTCTCAAGGACGGATCTGCTGAATTTGCTAACATTCCATGACACTTTCGGGGCAGATATCAACGTCATTAAACGATTTACAGAAGGTGAACATACGCAGTTATTTCAAGAATAGCAAATTAATTGAAAGCCAATAAAAAAAATAACTGGTGTATTCCCGCTCAGTTGTTCTTAATTAATGTGCAAACTATATGGTCTTGCTTCCTTTCCATTTATAATTTCATATCATCCATAACCTGGTCTTAGTTGCTGACTACGCGCACATATGAACTGTGTCTGTGTTGAAACCCCCTGAGAAAGGGAGTGGTTGACTTTGTCTGTATCGCTGACAACGCGCGCGCAAGAACGGTCTCTGTTGTAAAAGCCCCTTTGAAAAGGAGTGGTTGACCTTGTCTGAGTCGCTGACAAAGAGCGCGCAAGAACTTTTTTGTGGTGGTAAGCCCCCTTGGGAATGAGAGTGGTTGACCTGGTCTGTGTAGCTGACAACGAGCGCGCGCAGGAACTGCCACTGTGGTAAAACTCAATGGAAAAAGGAATGGCTGACCTGGTATGTGTGGCTGAAAACGAGCGCGTAGAAACTGCCTCTGTGATAAAACTCTTCGGAATGGGAGTGGTTGACCAGGTCTGTGTCGCAGACAACGAGCACGCAGGAACTGCCTCTGTGTTAAAACCCCTTGAGAATGGGAGTGGTTGACGTTGTCTGTGTCGCTGACAACGAGCGCAGTAACAGCCTCTGTGGTGACCCCCCCCCCCCCCACCTGGGAATGGAAGTGGTTGACGTGGTCTGTGTCGCTGACAACAAACGCAGTAGCAGCCTCTTTGGTGACCCCCCACCCTTAAAATGGAAGTGGTAGACGTGGTCTGTGTCGCTGACAACGAGCGTAGAAACAGCCTCTGTGGTGACCCCCCCCCCCCCCCCCCCCCCATGGAAATGGAAGTGGTTGACGCGGTCTGTGTCGCTGATAACGAGCGAAGTAACAGGCTCTGTGGTGACCCCCCCCCCGGGAATGGGAGTGGTTGACGGGGTCTGTGTCGCTGACAACGAGCGAACTAACAGCCTCTGTGGTGACCCCCCCCCCCACCTGGGAATGGAAGTGGTTGTAGTGGTCTGTGCCGCCGACAACGAGCGCAGTAACAGCCTCTGAGGAGAAACACCCTGGGAATGGAAGTGGTTGACGTGGTCTGTGTCACTGACAACGAGCCCAGTAACAGTCTCTGTGATGACCCCCCCCCCTGGGAATGGAAGTGGTTGATGTGGTCTGTGTCGCTGACAACGAGCGCAGTAACAGCCTCTGTGGTGACCACCCCCTCCCCCCTGGGAATGGGAGTGGTTGACGTGCTCTGTGTCGCTGACAACGAGCGCAGTAGCAGCCTTTGTGGTGAATCCCCCTGGGAATGGAAGTGGTTGACGTGGTCTATGTCGCTGACAACGAGCGCAGTAACAGCCTCTGTGGTGACCCCCCCATGGAAATGGAAGTGGTTGACGCGGTCTGTGTCGCTGATAACGAGCGCAGTAACAGCCTCTGTGGTGACCCCCCCCCCCCCCCCCCCCGGGAATGGGAGTGGTTGACGGGGTCTGTGTCGCTGACAACGAGCGCAGTAACAGCCTCTGTGGTGACCCCCCCCCCCATGGAAATGAAAGTGGTTGTAGTGGTCTGTGTCGCTGATAACGAGCGCAGTAACAGCCTCTGTGGTGACCCCCCCCCCCCGGGAATGGGAGTGGTTGACGGGGTCTGTGTCGCTGACAACGAGCGCAGTAACAGTCTCTGTGGTCTGTGGTGACCCACCCTGGGAATAGGAGTGGTTGACCTGGTCTGTGTCGCTGACAACGAGCGCACTAACAGCCTTTGTGGTGAAATCCCCTGGGAATGGGTGTGGTTGACGTCGTCAGTGTCGCTGAGAACGAGCGCGCAGGAACTGTCTCTGTGTTAAAACCCCTTGGGAATCGGAGTGGTTGACGTGGTCTGTGTCGCTTACAACGAGCGCAGTAACAGCCTTTGTGGTGACCCTCCCCCTTTGAGAATGTGAGTGGTTGATGTGGTCTGTGTCGCTGACAACGGGCGCAGGAACGGCATTTGTGGTAAACCTTGCTGGAAATGGGAGTTGATTAACTGATCTGTGTCACTGACAACGAACGCGCAAGAACTGCCTGTGTGATTTCCCCTTGTAATTGGAGTGGTTTACCCGGTCTGTGTCACTTACAACGAGCGCGCAATAACTGCCTCTGTTGAAATACAGCCGGGAATATTAGGGGATGATCTGGGCTAAGTCGCTGGCAACGCATGCACAGGAAATGCCTCTTTGGTAAAACCCCCTTGGAATTAAAGTGGTTGACCTGGTTTTTAAACATTTTGCCAGTCCTAAGATAAGTTCCTGTCATAAACTTATAAAAGGTAATATAAATTGATAACTTTACACCTAGTTACATAATAATTACTAATAAAGCTATATGTACTAGGATATCAATTATGAGCATTTCTTTCATCTCTTTCATCTCGAAAGTAAATTGATTGTGTAAAGTGTCTAATTATCTATAATTATTAACTTCAATGGGTTTCTCACCAAGATTTACTTAAATTCTTCAACTTGCTTTCAAATTTACATTAATGTTGCAGTCTTATAAACGTATTTGAATATTTAAGTGGTTTTTAATTCGCACTTTGGTAAACTGCAGAACATCATATTTCTAGAGGCGCATTTTCTCTTTGAAATTGCCATGCCCTGACGATACCTGATTTCGATTTAAGGTACTTAATTCTGTAGCCATGCGGTATACAGCCTAAAAACTTTCAAATTAATAGACATAAAAAAGAAAACGTTTTCCGTATGGTTTGCTTATGAAAATCAGTGTTTGCATCATAGTTATTATATATATTATTGTTTTAAAAAGGAGTTTTGGTCACAATTCTATATATATTCAAGCCAAACCTTGTCAATGAATGTGTTAGTATCTGCTTACATTAAGGATGCACAAGCGGGCGCGGACAAAAGTAATAGACCCCACCAAACTCGTTAAACATAAACCTCGACGCACGTTTCATTCCATAACGCTGTGTTAGTATTCGGCCTAACCAAACCGGTGAATTACTTTTGGCTGTTTCTGTATCTGAATTTCGCATCCGATCCGCATCCGATATGTCTGAGTTTAAATGCAGCCAGGGATCAGCTTGAAAAATACTGCAAACACTTGTAGAAATAGTTGGAAATTGTACATATTATATGAATATTAATAACTGTCCGGCAGAATAACTTTGCTAGAAGGCAATCATACGGCCAAAAATCATTTCGAACAGTTTCTGCGTGAACATAACACCTTTTAAATAAGTCTTCATTATGGTCTCTGTAAAGGTGAATTAGGATCGGCAGTTAAAATAAACTTCCTTTAAAATAATCAAATGTTGTTGTTTTTTAAAACGACCTCGTTTTTACATTCGGACGACGGATGTGGACAGTTTGCACGTGAAATACCAGTTTATCAAGCCCTGAGGGATACAAGCAATTCATGTATGGTTGATTGATGATTGGAAATCGGAAAAGGCTTTAATGTTGTACCATGGAGGGTCACGTGATCAAAATGGACCAGCTAACAATATTATTGTAAAATAAAACTATGACATGTTTGATAAAAAACAACCTTTATGAACAAACTATTGTAAAAATTGATTTGAGAAAAAAGAAAAATCAACATACACCAAACTTATCTCTTAAATCGTTATTACAAACCTTTGGACATGGGTATTAAATAACTTGTACCAAAACTCGTAGGCTACGGTATTTTATAGCTAGGTTTACGAATCGTACGACCCGATTCAACAAAGCTCAAAAAAGATTTCGGAGGGTGTTTCGCATATATATAATAATCTGATTTTTATAAATGGATAGACTTGAAATTTCCATGACAATTCATTAAATATAACCGTATGAATGATATAATGTAGGAACTGTACGTAGCCCAACTTTGCAATAATCATGGCCGTATCAGTGTCTTATAACCACCATTTTCTTAAATTAATATGTTTTAGCTTTAAAATTAAATAATTTATGAAAATAGCAGTGTTAGTATGATTATTTAATGAATTACTTCTTAGTAAATATTTGAAAAGTATTCGTTTAATAAGCAATATGGTAATCTTAGCATTAAGAAGTTTATGTGATATGTTATTTTGGAGCGACGTTGTGCGCTTAACTGGCGTGAGACCACAGTTATTTTTACTATATGTTTCATATAGACACTAACCTGGCTTTTGACTTTATACACATCCCAATTGAAAAACAAGGACATGGCATCTCTAGAACAATTCAAGACACAAAAAATTAACACAAGAAAACACCATGTTGACCATTGACCCGACTGTCAAAATTGAGTTCAAATACATAACCCTTCCGCCAAGGAGTCAATCGGCTACAAACAACTAATTTTCAGACTTCCACAAGCTATGATTTTTCCAATATTTACACTGAAAACTATCAATTTCTGCAATAGAGTGTCAAATTCAGTCAAGTTCTCTTCAAAAAGAACATCTTTTGCTTCTTTTTCATTCAATTTTAATAAAATATTGATACTTGAACACAAGCACTCTTTTTTCTGTATTAACATCCGGATCTTGGTCAATGGGGGGCAGATAACTGTGGTCTTGAGCCAACTCGGGCTATTATTTCGGATTTATGGCATGTTTGTTTTAACGGTAATTGCATTTTTAATCAAACGTTCAAAAAATGTCTAAACAGTTAAGATAAGTCATTTGGATATACTAAGTACATACATTTCGATAAGTTCACATTACTAAAATATACTAGGATTAGGACTTAAAACTTAAATTATATTCGAGGTTAAATTTAGATAAAAAGATGAATACTACTAACATTTCTATGCTAAAGCAGTTTTAACATCTTAAATTCTAAGCTTCTGGGTTGGTATTCAATAAAAATCACTTTCTAACTTTTCTACGGTTAAGTTTTTTTTGGCCATACGATATAATAACTCAATTATATCTGAAATACTTAAATTTCATTTATTGTATGTAATACAAATAATTTAATGTTAAAATACTTGTTGTTGTTTTTTCTTAATTTGACCATGAACATTTTAGAAAATCGACTTTAGTTATTAAATGACTTAAGTTTTTTTTAATACATGCTCAGTTTTAATTATCATACCCCTTATAAAATGGAAGAGTATAAAATTACCCTTATCCACCAACTAAACTTATAACTAAAAACATAAAACCTTAAGTTCATATTTGATTGTATTACAGCACCTGGGATTTTTATGCCACAAAAGGTGGCATATATTTATCTGATCGCCTGTCCGTCCATCCGTCCGCCCCCACGGTTTCTGATCATTATCTGAAGAACGCTAAGGCCAAGACTTGGTAGGCAGGTTGGTCATGACTAGCAGATAAAGCCTTCTGTTTTTGAATATTTATGCGAAAAGCTACAGAAACAAGCTCAGTAGCAAATAGTTTAAACATAAACCCGGTTTATTGGCATTGAGTAAACGCCAAAGACATATAACTTAAAATCACAGACAAGAAACATGGAAGAACAGCTCAAAACTCCACAAGCAGCACAGTACATACATACTATATATATAAAAAAACTAGGTATGTTTATCAAGGATTGTTAGATGAAGTCAGTTAGCCAAAGATCAATGTCGTGGTGCCCTTAAGATTACATTCAGCTGCATATCGGTTGCCGATCAATATATGAAAAACACTATGGCCAAAGGACCTCAAACTTTGTTGGCAGGTTGGCCATAACCAGCAGATGAGCCCTATTGTTTTCGAGGTCAGTGGGTCAAAGTTCAAGGACAATGTGACCGTAGCTTAAATACGCAGTTTCCTAATAATAATAATTGAAAATGCTTAGGCCTAGAGACTTCGATACCTGGAACTGGTAGAGGTCCTCTAAACATGACCAATACCCTAACTATTTTGACGTCGGTTGGTCAAGAGAAGAGACAAGGTCTTGGTGACTTTGAGCTGAAATCCCGAATTCGTTCAATATCTAAAGAATACTTGTATACAGGTACCTCAAATTTGGTATGCTGGTGAACTGCATCTGCTTCCTTTTTGTCATGTTTCAAAAATATTCGCGATGCCTTTGATGTTTTGCATCAAAATTCGTCTTGTATTCCTATTGAAATGATGTGAGCATCCTGGTAATGTCCTGGGGGTCTAATTGCAATAGTAAATTAAAATAGTATGTTGATAGAGCGAAATGAATAAAAAATGGTCACTTAAATATAAGGATAATCCGTGCTTTCATTTATATTCAATTTCTGAAACAATTGTCTGAGAAACTGTTAAAAATATATATATAAACTCAATCGGTCGGTTTATCACTGTATTTTGATGAAAATCTAGTTTAAAGACGTCAGCGGTCCATATTATATTTTTGGCCGGTTCGGACCTCGCCAAAAATGTAATATGGACCGCTGACGTCATACAATTGTTAAGTGCGGCTTGCTATTTTCACAACGGCGAAAACTTGTCGCAAGTAAACATTACTAGCTTTGTTCAATAAAACACATTTAAATCGCTTTAAAAATATTGAATTGTAATGAAAAATGTTCGGTATAATATAAAAAATATAACACACCACGGGCTGACAGACCGGTCCTTATAATGCCATATGGCCCGAAGTTGTGTGTTATATACATATATATATATATATATATATATATATATATATATACTGCTGTACTTTGATTAAAACAGCCGCAAGGTTCATGCTGCGTGGTACATACAAGTTTTGTGGCTAACTGCGTAAGAATATTAATAATACAAAACAGCAAAACAAACAAACAAAAAACACAAAAGAAATAAGAATAGTTGTACATCTCGTATGTCCTACGGATCTACAGATTTAAGTTTGAACACTACAGTTATGAAACAGTCAATAATACACAGAAGGAAAAAAACATAGCAAATATTTATATTATATTAAGGAATCACGTAATTTGAAGGACTTATCACAGTAAAGTGATAACTTCCTTAGGATGGTTTGGTTATTACTTTAAAACAATATATTTCATCAAACTCGTATGAGTGTAGTAATACTTCGAAATATATTGACGTCTTAGGTCCGCATATACTGGACATTTGAGGACGAAATGAAACTCGTCCTCAGTATCATTTAAATAACAGAGTGTACATTTTTTATCCTTCCTAGGAACCGTATTGTGTCGACGTATTTCTGTATTAAGTTTATGAGATGATGAGCGTAGTTTAGAAAAAAAATACTTCTATGCTGTGTGTTTTCAACAAACTGAGATATGAGGATTGTTCAAAATTTTCTTTAATTTCTTTGAACCATCTAGAGACGAAGACAAGTCTAATTCCGACCTCCAATTGCTGATATAAATATCTCTGAGTCTACTTTTAACAAATACGTCCATTTTTACCGACCCAGGGTATAACCATACTTCATAAAGACCAGATGATTGGAGAATTTCCTTGACCTTTGGTGCCCAGTTCGTAGAAGAATGATGTTCAACACTATAGATTTGATCCTGAAATATAACATTTAAAATGCAATTATCTTGCTTGAGTATATGAAGTTTTAAGAAATACATAACCATTCATACATGTCTTTCGATATACAATGGGAACCTACCCAACTGTACAGAGTCAACACCTTGTATCGTGCTGATAATTCTTAAAGGCTTATGTCTGACGGTTGCGGAATTTGGCAGGTATATATAGCATGTGCTTCACGTGTCATTTGTCATGAGTTTGTTATTATCGCTTTACGTGGAGATCCTTAATTGACGCGTGTTTTGAGTAAATAGATGGACAACTTCAAGTAATTGTCATCGTATTTGTTCAATTTACATTTGATATTACTTCATTTGTCCATTCATGTATTTGAATGAGTGAATAAAAGAAAATGACACCTTTAAGTTATTGCCAATGTGCCTTTAATCAGTTCAAACTCTCAAATTAGTCTAATTAATTACCAATTGCAAGCTTTGTTTTAAATGATTGGAACTGAATATAAATAATCAAAACTTCCTTCAACTTGACGCCACACTCGCACAGATTGACTGTTTTGATAACGTTTTGTTTAGTCTTAGACTCAGTAAATGTTTGCGTAATTGTAAGAGACCAGAGATGTAAGACTGCTTACAAAAGATCAGATCGCAGGTACTCATGTTAATAGTAAAAAAGGCAGACAGCCAGAAAAATGGCCACTTCACTTGACCTCACAGCGCTGTATGCTAGAACAAACTGCTTGTACATTTTTTCGAAAATACAAGAAATGAATATACAAAAATTGCTCAAATTTGTCACATGGTTTATTAAATGTATCATAAACATATCTTGAAAATTTCGAGTCTCTCAAACTGTTATAAATAGTAATTCTAGATATTTTTATAACTGTCAAACATATTCATATTATGACGTAATCTGTTGCCTGAGCGGGAGACTATTCTGAATAAAATGCACTTTACATGTTACTCTATTTATTAATAACTGTCTGTAACAGCAGTTTGTAATTAAATATATTTTAAATATAGAGGCCGTATATGCCCCTTAACGTACGATGTCCTTTCCTAGCCATCCCAGATCTTGAAAGTTCATGACCCCTCTAACAGCCAACTGAATTTCACTACCGATTCCTGTTTACTACAGGTTTACTATCATAGTTTGAGGTTGTAACTGACATATGACGGGAAACATCCGTTATCTGGGCTAAAAATAGTATGGCTTATTATAACACAATTATTTGTGGAAGTATTTGTTATTTAGTGCCAATATTTGGCCACAAGAGTCATATATTTGCTACTTCCATAAATGCCCCATGTATGGTTTTCCTAAAGGGTTATTAAACCAGTCTCTAACTAAGTTCAAAACGCATTTTGGCATTATATCACGTCTGTGCCAAACATATTTCTTAGATCGTTTATCTCTTTTCATAGCTACAGATTTTGCACTAACATAACGTGGATCACTTCATGCATTTCTGTGGTATCTAGAAACGTTTATGTTTTTCTTTGCGTAGTCCACAGTTTCTGTAATGTGGAGTAACTTTTTCTGTTTCCCAGCATAATTGCATGTTAGTTTCATTTGTTATTCATGGTCTGCATAAACAGAAACAACACTCATCTTGATCTTGATCCTGTTCAATCGTAAAAGCAGCAGCAGCACTCTCAAAAGCTTGTTCCTTTGGATTTTGTGAATCAGTAGACAGTGTTTCTTCCTCAATGCATCTCAGCGATCGTTTTTTTTTAATTTCTTGGTTATCTGAATTATAGTGATCAAATAATTGTTGTATAGTTTCTTATTGTTCTGATAATAACTCCAAAGTCACACGTATGTTTTCATTGTCTTCAGACTGAACAGTTTCATCCATTTTCTTCATGAAAGTTGTTAATTTGTAGATAAAATTGATAAAATCAGGAAAATAAGATCAAGTATATACATGCAGTCTTCTCATGGAGGTGGCTTATACGAAACTGAAGCATTTTCCCATGGAAAATTTTGGTCACAGTACGGTCTCTATATCAATGCAAAATAGTCATAAAAAACATTTCCTCCTTATCTTGCTTGCATTTATTGAAGGATACATTCATTCTGTGATTCAGAATATATCTATTAAACAAGCAACATAATTAAATACTGCTATCATTTAGTATACTATATGACTGTTAAAACATAGTGAACAATTGTTGGAATACATAACCTTTGAAAATGAAAAGAACAAAGCCACCTAGCTTCAAAATCGAAATTCCTGGTGATGAAGAGAGAAAAAACGGTATTATTAACAAAATGCAGCATGCAAGAAATAGTTTTGTTTCAAACCTAAACAAACTGTAAACAATGCAGATATTATTGAAGCAGCACTGGACTCTTTTATTGAGAAACAAAATTCTGATCATACACAGGGTGCAGCTACATCTTCATTTTTAAAAATAGATAGAAAAGACACAAATGTCAGTTTGTGCGTGTCAGCAAGTTGCGTAAAAACGCAAAAGATAGTAGTGTTGTTGTGATAGGTGAAAAATGACATAAACGGTGAAAGATAAAGTGGTAGTGACTAATCAATATGATTTATGGCATGAAGTAAAAAAAGTAAAACAGGCCATGCAAATGGTATCCTCAGGACCAAGGTATAAGGAAGGAACTTCATGGTCTCAGGAGGCTGATGACACGGTAGAGCCAGTGACAACCCACTTTCACTGGTTTGTGAGAAACTGCGAAAAAAAACCGTCATGCTAAAAACTACGCCGAACAATATAACTGCCCACTACAAAAATGAGCATTCCTATTGCCACCTCACATCAAGATGCCAAAAAGATCCCAATTATGAGCCTTCAAGGACTGTGATAACTAGTCCAAAAGCCCAACAAATTTTGAAGAGTGTCATTGAAGGCTCTGAAATTTATAAGTACTCTGAGGATTATGTTCTGGCAAGAGATACTTCGTATGTGGAATCTTTGAACAATGTAATGAATATCTTCCAATATAAATGGATAGCCTTCAGTGATGCGACATATAACGTTCGTTCCCTGCTGAGTGTTCTGCATTGGAACGAAAATGTAGACCGCCCGTACACTTCAGAATGGAATCCACAAGACCCACGGGCACCACGCCGAAAAGTGGGAAAAAAGAATTATAAAGCCCCTTTACACAGATATAGAATCCAAGTATAGAATAAGAACATGGTCTCCATATACAGACCACGTGGACATCACCGACGATGATGTATTCAAGGTCAATGAGATTTCTAAAAATGAGATATGTAGTTCATTGTAAACTAGACAAAGCTGTATAAATTCTGAACAGTGGCAATATTACATATTAAACTCTTGGTAAAGCATGCAAGTTATGTTATATTGACTGTATATCATTAGATTAATGATAATAAAACTAAAATTAAAATTATTTTTTGTCTTTTAGAGCTACTGAACTGAGTTACAACAACCAAACTCTTAATTAATGATTCATGCAACAACCAAACTTTTTATTAATATAATCATGGTATATGAAATTTATTTATCTTTTTCTCAAATGAAAAACCCGATGGATAAAATCTTCTGTACCACTCTTATCAGTAGCTCCATATAACACCACTAGCCCTGGGAATGTTTACAATCAAATCTGCTGACCAGAACAGACCTCATAAACCAGATTACCCACGCCTCCTCTGCCAAATAGGATTAATTGCTGTCCGGTAGGATATTTGGGTCAGGCACCCCGGCCTTATAAAATTGTTGTTTTTGTATGCTCAAAACTTATTGTTCATCAAAGCGTAAGTAACGCTTTTAGCCATTTAACTTTCGAACGTAAATATGAAAACTGCGATATTTTGTCAGCAATCTTACATCACTGGGTTTAAAACATTTACGCAAAAAATTGGCTCATTTCAAGACAAATATAATATATTTGTATGTATAAACGGTCAATCAAATAGAGTGCAGTTTAGTAAAAGTTGCATTTAGTTGTGTCCGTCCGTTCGTTGGTCATTTAACAATCGTTTAAGGAGCTGTTTTCAGAAATATGACCGCTTTGACAAATCATGGCTTTTAAGACCTGCGGCCATATTTACAAACAAGCTCATATTGTAAAGACACCAGTTTAACATTAAGATGAAAACTACTGACTGTGTGACCACATGAAAGATTCACTTTCATTTAGTCTCAAGATGTCAGTGAATATTGGCCCAGTTTTGGACATTCTTTGTTATTTTTCTTTAGTCAATAAATTCAAAACGTAGTTTGTCGGATATGCATTAGAATAAAGGTGGTATATTAATTCAGCTATTATTTTATACGAAATAGACCTTTATAAAGGTTTCCAATACACAAGTATGTGACTTTTGGATGTCTGGTGATCCCAGCCACGGTGAAAGGTTGGCGGTTGAGGGGGTAGGGGTACACCAATATGTTTGAAGTATATTTGTTCTGTTTTTCTTAAATGTACAACTGAAGGATTTAATTTTATTTTGATATACACAGAGAAGTTGTCATCATTGTTACTGTTCCTGGTATTGTTAAACATTCTTAAGTTAAACAAAGCTATACTTTTTGTGGACAGACTTTACAATCAGGTAGTTTGGTAATAATAAGCATTCGTTCGGCCTTATTTAACCTGCTATTTAGTTCTGTTTTCTTTATATAGCCACATAAACTGGCCCGAACAGGGCGTGCTGCTTTAACAAAAGGGGAGAATGTCCATATAATGGCCTAAATGTAAACTCAATTTAAACCACTTACTGGCCCCTATCAGTCCATGTACATGTTTGTCTTATTATTTTAATGAAGTTAATATGTAATAGTTTTTCAAAGCAAACTTCGTCTTAGAGTTAAGTGCGTGTCCGACTATATCTAAGTTTAATAGGGCTTTAAGATTTGTTTGAATATTAAATACTGTATGATGTTGTTTTGTAGATGTCTTAAATTAACAGGGTTAAATGGAATACCAATAACTTCCTGTTTTCTGGGGCAGTTTACAGCGCACTGTCGGAAGTAAATTGTGTAAGTACTCACATCTATTGTATCTACATGTATATAGCTTTTACATGAACCCTTAAGAACGGCCATAAAACAGAACTGATAAGATGTACGTTACAGACCCTTGGTCGGCGCACATACGCTTCACAAGGTACAAACCCCAGAAAACGTTACAACGTGGGCCTGTTTGGTTGTGGACGAATTGCAGGTCAGAATCCTTCGTCTGTTGTTCAAATAAATAAATAGAGGTATTGTTATAGCCTTCGGCGGCAGTAGTTCTGGTGCCGGAGTCGTAGAGAAAAAACTTAGCCTAAGTAGAACAATTCGTGGTAGATAGTCTCTAGAACTTGTTACACAGTTTTCCAGAGACTATACTTACAAGTATAGTAAGTACCGTAACTCTGGTTTTAATACGACTTTCTAGACAGACCAAACACACACGAACGTTAGCGTTGCCTCCGCGGCGCTATCATCTGTTATATTTGACTTTATATACATGTACTTCATCATTTAGAATGCACATGCAATCTAAATACACCAAAAAACAATTGCAACGATGTTACTAATTTCAAGCGTCCATCTTAAAAACATTCTGAGCAACCGTCGTCTGGATTTGACATGGATTGTGGAAAACGACGCAAGGCGGATACAGGAAGTGAAGGACGAATTCTACCTCGATGGGAACACCCCCTTCTTTCCCTTCTCGGAGAGGAACATACTTTTGTCAGATAAAAGGTAGAATGGCTTATATATGGTAAAATTATTATCTTGTTGATTCAGTAAGTTAAGGACGAGTTCTACCTCGGTGGAAACACTCCCTTTTTCTCCTCCATGGAGAGGGACAAACTACTGTCGGATAAAAGATAGAATGACCTATCATTTGTCTATGGTAAAATTATTATCTTCCGGATCAGAAAAATAAGGACGAGTTCTACCTCAAATGAAACTCTCACTTTTCTCCTCCATGGAGAGGGACAGACTACTGTCGGATAAAAGGTAGAGTGACCAATCATTTGTCATATTATTGCCGACTTTAGATCAGTTTAATATGTATCTCGATACAGGAAAAAACAGACATGTTCCACATTGTGGATGTTGGGGACGAGCTCCATGCCAATCACTTCGCAGAAATGTAGGCTGTTGACGCATGAATTGTCAAATGAGTTATCTGTGTTTGGGTAATTTAAATTATTGTTCGATTTTCTAATGGGAAATGGTATGGTGTACCTCTAAACCTTATTACACTTCTTACTGGATGGTATTTAAGTAGAAACTCGAGTTTCTAGTTTTTATAACAGTTCGTTTTGAATACAAAATATGAATATGTATTTCGTTTATTCCCTGCAGCCTGGATGCCGTTGTGGTCGTGTCACCAACCAGCACACATACAGAGTACATCGTCCAAAGCCTTAAAAATGGTAAATTTTATGCATTGGAAACATATTTCATATAAACCACGATTATACCAATAGTTCATACAACCACGCAATTTGCTGTTTACTTTGTATTAGTACCAACCTCATGGCATTTACTGTTTATTTCGTACGAACCTCAGGGTATATACTGTTTATTTCTCACAAGCCTCAGGGCATATACTGTTTATTTCGTACAAGCCTCATGTTTTACTGTTTATTTTGTACGAGCCTCAGGGCATACACTGTCTATTTCGTACGAATCTCAGGGCATATACTGTTTATTCCGTACGAATCTCAGGGCATATTCTTTTTATTTTATACATAGTGCCTCAGGGCACTTTCTGTTTATTTCTAACGAGCGAAAATAGGGTTATTTCGCATATTGTTTATTTCGAATGAAACCACGGGGAATAAACTGCATGAACATGGATTAAATGATTATATAAAATCTATATACTGGTTGTTTCTAATACAAACGTAGGATATACATTTTTATTTTGTACAAACCGCATGTGATACTGTTTATTTCGTACAAACCCCAGAAACTACTGTTTATTTCGTACAAACCGCATGGGATACTGTTTATTTCGTACAAACCCCAGAAACTACTGTTTATTTCGTACAAACCCCAGAAACTACTGTTTATTTCGTACAAACCGCATGGGATACTGTTTATTTCGTACAAACCGCATGGGATACTGTTTATTTCGTACAAACCCCAGAAACTACTGTTTATTTCGTACAAACCGCATGTGATACTGTTTATTTCGTACAAACCCCAGAAACTACTGTTTATTTCGTACAAACCCCAGAAACTACTGTTTATTTCGTACAAACCCCAGAAACTACTGTTTATTTCGTACAAACCGCATGGGATACTGTTTATTTCGTACAAACCGCATGGGATACTGTTTACTTCGTACAAACCGCATGGGATACTGTTTACTTCGTACAAACCGCATGGGATACTGTTTACTTCGTACAAACCGCTGAGCATACTTTTGTTTATTCCGTACATACTGCAGGACATAGTGTCTATTTCGTACAAACCACAGAGCATACTTTTGTTTATTCCGTACAAACTATAGGACATATTGTCTATTTCGTACAACCCGCAGAGCATACTTTTGTTTATTCCGTAAATACTGCAGTATTCTAAGGTTTTGGAGCAATGAACGATAGTGGATTTCGCTGCACCCAAATGTAAAGCTTGTTCTGGACACAGTACTGGTTAGTACTAAACTAAAGCTTGTCCAACTACTTTTCACCTCAAGGAAAGCCGACTACCTACGTAAACGATTGAACGTATTTTTACATACCAACGTTGAAAATTTTATTAAGGGACGGTTATAATACACGCCATACTAGAAATCATTTGAAGTGTTTAATGTGCAAAAGTAAATCAAAAGTATAGATATAATATTGTTTTGGCCTTGAACGATTGAAAAATATGTCATTTCTCCTCCGGTTTCAATTATAGTAAGATGCGGAATATACCAAACTGTACTAACTTATCGTAAATGTATTTTGGACATTCATAAAATATATTAATAACACAGCAAAACAAATACTTTTTATTTGATACCGAAATAACATTTGGTCACCAGGCCGAAATTACACAAATATTTGTTAATGATAATTGAGAACTGGCTTATTTATGAAGTAATAATTTTCAAAAATGGAGCACAAAAGAACCTCCAAATTTCTTATATTTATGAAACAATAAACTATCTTTAATGTACCATCATTGTGAGATATTGTGAATGGATAGAGACAGGGAGTTAGGTATAACGACTATGATGAGGGCTGAATGTAGTAACTGTTTTGTGCTATTCACAAGCTTACCGTGCAATAAGTACCGTGCATTATTGAAATGTTCGTATAACCCGCATGTTAGTTATTGAACGGTACGACCGTTAATCTTCTGAAAATATGCGAACAAAGAGCAAAGATGACAACCTCAAATATGAAACAAAGCCAACAATGTGACCTTTGCACGTACCTTCCGTATCCATAATAAATTTGAAACTGAAACAAAAAATGTTTTGTCAGCAATGCGGACAGCCTGATTCGATGGCGGGCCTCATCAAGTACCCGGATGGAGTCTTTGTTACTATGGACGTGTTCCGAGAAAGCGTTTACGGCTATGACATACGTCTCGAGGTTCGCATCCTTTTTGTCATTGAAATTCATTATTCTACCAGTGATAATTAAATTAAAAGAGAGCCGCTTGCGAAAGATGGCGAGTACGTGTATTTATACGTGTAGGTACAAGATGGCGAGTACGTGTATTTATACGTGTAGGTACAAGATGGCGAGTACGTGTATTTATACGTGAAGGTACAAGATGGCGAGTACGTGTATTTATACGTGAAGGTACAAGATGGCGAGTACGTGTATTTATACGTGTAGGTACAAGATGGCGAGTACGTGTATTTATACGTGTAGGTACAAGATGGCGAGTACGTGTATTTATACGTGTAGGTACAAGATGGCGAGTACGTGTATTTATATGTGTAGGTACAAGATGGTGAGTACGTGTATTTATACGTGTAGGTACAAGATGGCGAGTACGTGTATTTATACGTGTAGGTACAAGATGGCGAGTACGTGTATTTATACGTGTAGGTTCAAGATGGCGAGTACGTGTATTTATACGTGTAGGTATAAGATGGTGAGTACGTGTATTTATACGTGTAGGTACAAGATGGCGAGTACGTGTATTTATACGTGTAGGTACAAGATGGCGAGTACGTGTATTTATACGTGTAGGTACAAGATGAAGTTGAGTTTAAAGGTGGATGCATTTTCTTTTTAGTTTTAATGCATTTCATTTTTTACTTGGTTGACTTTAATTTTAAAAACAACCAAGTATATGATTAAGGTACAGATAAAAATATTAACCTTTATAAATGTAACATGTTTATAAAAAGTCGTTTACTAATGTTCACTCATAGGCGCACAATAAAGGTTGATGCATGTTTTAATGCATTATCATGTTTAACTCATTGACTAATAATTAAAATAAGGCATATGATTTGTGTACAAGTAAAATAAGCGATATTTTGGCGATGTTTAACGCGAGAGTTTATGGCCATGTACCTACTAAAAATATGAAGGCTAATATTTTGTTTATCTTAACACAAATCATATGGGCTTTTTTATATCCTAAACGTATAGACATCCTGGATGACGTAATGGGTCTAATGCATAGAAAGTGAACTAAATGTACAAGTTCACGTTTACGTACAGTTTCGCAAATACCCTGCAGCAATTCAGGTATTTCCGATCGTAATATTATACACCTATGACCATTAAACTGTGAACTTAGACGTTAATAATGTTGTCGATACTGATTATTTTGAAACTGAACTATCTGAACTGATATGTTACCGAAAGATATCGTTATGTCTACACTTAATGTCATCAAAGGTGTGTATATTATTATGCTAAGGACAATTCATAACTATTATGATCCCAAATCCATTGGGATCTTCCCGCGCAGGTTCGAATCCTGCCGACAACGCATATATTTTTTTAATAAAATTAATCAACTGTTTTAAATATTAGGCATTCGGCACAGGCGGTATGGCACTGGCAGAGAACCCCCGGGAGAGTTCTACAGTTATAGACGGGGAAAGTTGTGGTTCCACTCGTCGTCTCTTTAACTCCTTCCCACAGAGGTTTGAGGCACCATTTGCTGCGGAGCTGGACCATTTCATTAACTGCATGGATGGTAAGAGTTTATAATACATGGTCAGACCATATTTTAAGTAAGAGGAACGCGCTGGGGATGGACTGTTTGGATGGTAAGAGTTTATAATGCAGAGTCAGCCAATATTTTACGTGAGAGTAACGCGCTGGGGGTGGACTGTATGGATGGTAAGAGTTTATAATGCAGGGTCAGACCAGATTTTACGTGAGAGGAACGCGCTTTATTTAGTTCCTCCATACATGTATAAAGAAACCGACAAATGTAATTTCTAAACATGTTATTTGAGTTTTATAGATTATATTTGGCTAATTTAGTTTTGAAAATGCATTCTCTTCATGTATTTTGTTCTACCATATTAAATGAAAAGTTCACCAGGATAATATTTAGGTTGACTGGCCCTGTATCCGTAAGTGTAATGGACAGTTTTCCACAACAATGTTAGTTTCCGATAATTATTGCAATGTTAATGGTGTTTCCATGACTTACGATTCAAAGAATCAAACGCATTTCGAAAATCTAAAAACGCACATTTTGTTTGTTGCAGGAAATACTACTCCACTTGTTACTAAGGAAGAAAGTCTGTGTGTTGCTGTCATTATTGAAAAGGGTGTACAGTCGTACAGAGAAAAACGTGTAGTATATTTCTGAATTTATGTGAAGAAGATAGATAATAAATAGCCTTAAAAATACCTTCTTAGTGATGTCCCCGTCAGTCCCAAAGAGCAGGTGTAATCTATGACAACTCATAGAGACTAGGGTGTACATGTATATGACTTCTGACATGAACCCGGATACATGATGTCACGTAATGCTACTGTTCACTTAACTTTCGTGATAGTTCGTTCAGTAAACAACCAACAACTGTTCAAGTGTTCTAAGTCTTTATTGTTCCACGTTCTTTCTAAGTATAATAATCAGTATATAATACAGCATGACATTTAAGGTAATCCCGCATCCTAACTGCCGTCCATTAAGGACCCAAGGCCGCTCTCCTTGCCTTGCCTAACCCAACTGTCTCTCACTATATTTCCAATATGCTTTCATATATACTCATAGCTCTTGTCAGGCGTGCCTATCAACCACCCATTTAATTTCTGGTTACATACAAAGAACGTCTTTTTACAGTCATGAACTGTCAAGCTAATTGGATTAATAGCCAGCGGCTATCACGATCTGTCGACTGCTAGGTCTAGGCAATTTACATACAAATCTATCTTTGATAATTATGATGAAATATTTGTTTTTCGTTCCAAATAAACTTTGAAGTCTACTTTTGATTTTTTGTTATTACTTTAAAGTGTTTTATACGTAACTCCGTTACGTGACAATGAGCACCCACGGAGTCGGCATACAGGGCACAAAACATATGAGATAATTGCCGACAGGCAGGATTTTTACAAATTCGAAACAACTCTACCGGCAGGATCCCCCCCCCCCCTCACCCATCAAGGATAGGTGATGCCCGATATTCTGCAAGGGTGTGATGCTAAATATTGCCTTAACCCCCTTCTTGAGCCTAATGGTGGGGCACAGATAGCTTCATCAATGACAATTACAAAACTATTGTTTATCTATTATCAATAACAGTACTTGTATATAGATGTACTTTCATCGGAAGTAAGCCAATC
Organism: Mya arenaria; assembly: GCF_026914265.1. Classification (NCBI taxonomy): domain Eukaryota; kingdom Metazoa; phylum Mollusca; class Bivalvia; order Myida; family Myidae; genus Mya; species Mya arenaria. The sequence continues at coordinate 71,087,392 of NC_069129.1, read as the reverse complement.
CTAGCAATGTATAAAGCAAATAAGCCTTTTACTTCCTCCAAAATTCTAATCTTATATAAAATTTGCAAAATGTCTGACAAGTACTGTTTAAACCAACTCACAGAAAGGGTCTACAAATCAAAAGGAAATCAAATTTGCTAGTTTCATTTATTTTTCATGTATGCCAATCATGTACATGAATGTATAAAGAAATGCCTATAATGCAGAAGTCATGCTCCCTTTTTCATACTTCATGTATACAACTATAACACTTCTTAACAAAATAAAGTAACAGCTCATGTGTGTATACATTAATTATATACAAATCCACATTCTACCACGGGCGCCATACATTGTCCTTGGACACTTGACCACTTTCAGCCTCCTCACTCCGGTCAAACGAAACACAGCGATCTGACCCCAAAGATTGAATGTCAGTGGACACGTCAATACTAGCAAATCCTGAATCACTGTTCAGGAAACTCATATTAAGAGTACTGGAATTATGAATGATGACGTCATCATAGCCTTTCGTCATCCGCAAGATCGGCGAACATTCTAGGGTTCTCGGAGAGGTTGTTGAAATTTGACTCGTCAATGCACACTGTCCTTCGTTTGATCTTCTCGGCGTTGACATGAAAACGGCATGCGGGTTAAATATAAATGGCACCCGATTCTCGATCTGTGGAATCCGATTATGAACTTCTTGAAGACGATCCTTACCAGCCTGGCTACTGTTCTGTGTTTGCTCATAGACGCTCCTCAAATGTCCACTGACGCTGGTAGCAACTTCCGGACTACAATAACTGTTCGCAGACAGGTAGGTGACAGTCTGCCGTGCGCAGTCCCGGTAGCCAGTCTTGTAAGAGGTTGCTGAGGAAGCGCCCTCTGTGGTTTCGGTGGCTATGCGAAGGCCCCGTTGCCGCTGCTGTAGACGTGTCAGATGAAAGACGGTGAGCTCCAAAATGTCCGCCTTGTCCACACGCGTCATTGATGACACCTGATGATAGCATACCAAATCTGGCGTTAGATTAACTGATGCAAACATGAAATTTTAGAAATCAAAAGAATAACCTCATCATTTTGTTCTTTATAAAAAAAAGATTGAAATTCTGTGATTCTGCGATGTTTGATTTATTAAGGTTTTACTATATCATATCATATTTCCCACAGACGACACTTCAATGTTTGGTTAATCTTAATTTGAATATTTATGATGATGTTGTGCCCGGTTGGCATGGCGTGCAAGCAGACGTTTACTGTGTCGTTTGGCTAGCTCAGACTGATTTCATGTTTTTTCAAAGGTTTGAAATATAGGAAGCTACATTTAACAACATGTGTTTTATTATACAAACTATTAAACATGCGATGGCATTTGAAATAAAAATTAACAAAATGGCATTTGCTTTTTAGAACTGTCATGCCAGGGCGTACCTGTTCCCGGATGGTGTCCGCGATCAGGAGCTTGAGGCGGTCAATACTCGCGTTCATCCTCTCACGGCGTTGACGCTCAACTAGGGGCTTGCGTACCTGCAAGGGATACACAATGAGTTACTTATTAAAACTGATTTATTAAAATTAGTTCAAAAGTTACCAAAAATCGTTATATTGTTTGGATTCACGAAAAAGAAACTTAAGCAACTATCATGAAACCATCCTCAAGAACATGCTTAGGTTAATAAAGGTAATAAACAAATACGATTCTATTCTGATTTATATTGATATAAGTGGAATTGTGCTGTTCTGTTTTTATTTATTTCATAGAAAAAAAATGAAGATATAACATTAATTGTAAATAAAATAAAACACCAACCTTTCTCAGATACGAAGCAACCTCTCGTGGGGATTTTCGCAGGTCAGCCATTTTATAAAATAATAAAGAATCTGCTCTTTTGCGAAATAAAATATTTATTGGAATACAGGGTGAGCTCTTGTTGATTTGTGATATTAAAGCTAAAACATTTATGTCTGATGTTTGAACAAATTAACGTGAATATATAGCACGTATTATTGTCACGAGATTATAATTATCACTGCACGTGGACATCCTTAATTACCACGTGTGTTGAGTAAAGATGTGGACTGCTTTAACTAATTGTCGTCGTAAAGTGAGAAATGTGCCTCAAATTAATTTTAACTCTTTAATTAGTGTAATTAATTAGCAAGTATCGTTTTAAATTATTGGAAATGAATTGAAACAATCCAAAACTTCCTTCCTGACCTCCTAAACGTTAGTATTTATTAGTATTTTGTAGCCACATCAGTCAATAGTAATCGTTTTCGGAATTATTTTGAAATAAAAGGTTATTATTCGATCTTAGTAATCAGTCAGTGGTTTTCAAGACCTGTTTTGGTACCGGAAAATGTTCATTTATGGAGGCAGTAGAAATCGAAAATCTCTCCGGGAACTGAAAAATAGATACCAAAATATGCTTTTGCTTGTTTTATAGGGTTGGAACCAGCCGAAACTTTATTTCAAGATTTCACGATATTTTCATTTATCTGCTAATAGGAACTGTAGAAACAGGCATTCAAGAGTGAAAATATTTTGTGTAAATTGTATTGTGAAGATATGATATGTGAAAAAAGAGGAGAGTGATGTCCCCTGTGTGGTAGTGTTTACTTTCTGGACTCGAGAATTTGTGAAATAAAAGGTGTTTAAATGCATAAAAATGTAGATTAAAAGAGTGGAATAAGGATATAAACTGTAAGTTTAAGAGAACATATCATTATACTTCGGGTGAAAATAGAAAATAATGAGTTTATAAACTTTTTCTATTGGCAAACCATTGGGTCGTAAATGTATGCATTAGTGCTAAAACCGTGTAAACTGTGTATAAGCGGTATGTAGATAACTCTGTAGATAACTCTGTTTCGGCTCAAACGCTATACCCCATTTCCACGCTGACTGAATTTTAAAATACACTGCGCAACAAAAATAAGGTATGGAAAATATTGATACGCGAAAACGGGAAAGGGAAAGTGAAAGCAGTGTTAGTAGCATTGGGGAATTTGATGCGAGTGTTGAAGTGGCAAAGTGTAGCACTAGCAAACAAAAGAAAAAAAAGGGGAGAAAAGATAACCAAGACATAAAAAAAAAATTCGTTACAGTGGAAGAAGAAACCACACTCCAACCAGAATCAGAAGACGATATTGCTTTTTTAGAATCTTCGGACAGCAATCTGATTAAAATCCAAAAAGCACTTAAAGAAATAAACCTGAAATTAAATCAAGCAGAACATAAAAAAGAAGAGTACCTCAAAACAATTGTTCCTGAAATTGTCAAAATAGTAAAAGAGGAGATGACAAAAGCGTTTGACGTCAAAATCGACAAGCTAGAATCTAGAATCTTTGAGATAGAAAAATCAAACGATGTGCTAAAGAAAACTATTAAGGATCAAGAAGTAAAGACGGAAAGGGAAGCAGACCAAACGAAGCAGGTGATTGTTGATCTGGAAGGAACAATTGTCACACAAGCAGGTTATATCAATGAATTAGATCAATATGGGAGAAGAAGCAATTTAATCATATCTGGGATCAAGGAAGGGTTAGGATCAAATGCGGAAACACCAGTGGAAACAGCACAAACGGTCATAAAAACATTAAACGACAAAATCAAGGGCCTAGATATGGCTTTGAAGGATATAGACATGTGCCACAGACTCGGGCGCCCTAGTGACAGAGCTAGGCCAATTATCGTAAGATATATTTCCAGAATGGACAGAAACACCTTATTAAAACGAAGGAAAGAGCTTAAAGGAACAAATATTTATGTAAATGAGGACCTATCAAAGCTGAACAGACTGGTGTTAAGTCACGCGAGAAGGCAACTCTCCGAAAATGAAAGTGTGTGGGCAAAAGAGGGCAAACTTTACTACAAAAACAATACAGGCAAAATTTGCAACATCCGCTTCCGCGAATATAGAGACTGGACCGGAATCCCATGGCCTCGACTTGTGCACACATCGGCAGGCAACGTGTGACGCTATCTTTAGACAGCAGTATACTTACAGCAAGTTCTACTTCGTGAAAACCGTGATGTGTCATAACATTTGGTATGCGTAGTCCAGTTAATGTGTGCTCTTTAAGTATCAATAGCAAACATTCATGATATCAATTTTGAACCTGAACAAAGATGTTTGATTTTTTTTTAAAACAGTTTTCATGAAATATCGCAACAAGCTGTCAATCTGCACAAGACAAATTTATTCCTTCTTAAACAAAGCAAATGTAATGCTTATTTAAAACTGTGCACTCGTATGTATTACAGCCTGCCGCGATTGTTCGTGAAGACACTGTCTAATATTTAAATTGAAGACTGTACAAGTATATAGACTTGAATAGTTGTTAGGCTTGTAATATGCCTGATATTATCTCCCTTTGATACTGTTAAAATGTTTTGTTTTCTTTGGGATTTTTGTAAATGTCTTTTTTGGTATGATATATTGTCCAAAATAATATTTTTGTGATTTGTAATTCAATTTATAGATATTTCAAAAATACTTAAATTCAACACTGTAACACACTTTAATTTGACATGCTATGATTGTAAACCTTAAGTTGTAAAATATACTTTGCCATGTTACGGAAAGGTATATTTTATTCAGTTTTGAACTATCATCATGTATAAGTGTTTGCCAATTTATTCTGTTAGATGGAACATTATATGTGTATCGTTAAATTGTTGAAAACGTTTTTAACAGCTAAAACATCGCTATTGTAGTAAGTACATGTTAAAACATGAAACATTTAAAGCAGCAAATATTTAACACAAACGTATACAGTATTACTTCCCTTTGCAATTGTTTATTAAGTACATGTTTAAGTAAAGCAGCAAATATTTAACACAAACGTATACAGTATTACTTCCCTTTGCAATTGTTTCGGATTATATCTGCGTTAAGACTGATCATTGCTTATAATCATGTTGTTTTCTCACGAAACGATAATTATCATTACTTTCAGAAAAAAAAACAAACAAAAAAACTTAACAATATATATTTTCACGCGACAACACATTAGTAAGTAATAGCTTGATTACATCACATTGTATCAAAATAATTCGTTAACTGCCTGCATGACAGTGTCGGTCATCGGAGAAACTCACGACTTGGTCAATGATACAAGCGTATTTATATATTCTCACAGCCTTGAACAGTCTCATCATACTATGATTCAAGGGTTTGAAAACCTTTATAAGGAAATTACTTGAAGGGATTGGTACTGACAAAGGCCTCGATAACTTAAATAAATTATGAAATAACAATTGTATACTTTCAGAGGGACATTTTATTTCGTTTTGTTTTTTCGGAAATGCCCTCAGACAGAGTATTACATCTTCATATATTGACAATCTAAAATAGAGTCTTTCACTTTTAAAGACATCGACAATACCACAACCATAATACAAGCGTATTTATTTTTCTCACGGCCTTGTACAGTCTCTTCATATCATGATTCAAGGGTTTGAAAACCTTTATAAGGAAATAACTTGAAGGTATTGGAACTGACAAGGTCTCGATAGCTTAATTAAATTATGAATTAACAATTGTATACTTTCAGAGGGACATTTTATTTCGTTTTGGTCTTTTTCGGAAATGCCCTCAGACAGAGTATTACACCTTTATATATTGGCAATCTAAAATAGAGTCTTTCTTTTTTAAAGACATCGACAATACCAGAACCATCAGTTATATAATATTACTCACTAAATACGTGGTTATAAATGAAGACGATGTCATGTAGTGCTGATGAATCATCGTCAATATTATATCACTACCTTGTTGTTGATTCCGAAGCTCATACTTAAATGCCAAGAGGCAATATTACCACTGTCACTTTATAAAATGCCTTTTCCAGTACAATTTAACTTTACCTTGAGATGTTGATGGTTTAATTATTAGTTTGACAGTTGACGATGTCTTTAGTTTTTTGCTTCTTAAACATATTGCTACTACCCTATGGGGTTGATACCCACAACAATTATAATGTCTGTAACTTTGTATTGCATTACCTCTATTATGCATTATTATAATGTACTATGTCATAAACGATTGTCATTACACATAGAACATACTGCAATACTAACAAAATGTATGTATAGCACGTGTTAACAATCAACTTAACTATCGATCTAATGAGTTTGCCATTCTATTTATATTTCTTTACAAATGTCATTAGTATCTGTTTTTTACATATTAACCTGTTCTCTGTTATGGCTAGATTGTGTCGTAGGACTAAGACTTTTTTATAAATTGGTTAAATGGAAACACAAATAGTATCATTAAACGTTCGAGGTTTAGGTAACATAGAGAAACGAAAACAAATATTCGAATGGACTATTAATAATAACTATGATATCATATTGTTGCAAGAAGTACATTGTTCCAAATTATCTAATTCAAAATGGAAACATGATTGGAAGGGACCCTGTTTTTTCAGTGGAAATAGTACAAACAGTAAAGGAGTTTCAATTCTTATAAATCCAAAAGCTAACATAGACATACACACATACACAGAAATTATAGAAGGTAGAATCATAGCCTTAGACATAATTTTAAATGAAAAGGAATACACCATAATAAATGTATATGGACCTAATAATGACGACCCGACCCCTTTTGAAAACTTACAAAAATTTCTGCTAGAGAATGATGAAAAAACCTTTATCATTGGTGGTGATTTCAATACTGTTCTACACTGTACACTAGACAAAAAAAACGGTAAGATGGACACTCACAAAAAATGCAGAAATACTTTAACAAATATTATAGATTCTTGCGAATTAACCGACATATGGCGTTCAACGCATCCCTCAAAAATACAATATACCTGGCATTCGAGTAGTAAACCTCATATACACTGTCGACTTGATTACTTCTTAATATCAGATAATATGTTAAACTACATAAAGAATAGTTATATAAAACCAGGTTTTAGAACGGACCACTCCGTTGTTATTTTAACGATAGATCATTTAAAAAGTGAAAAAGGCCCAGGGTACTTTAAATTAAATAGCTCTCTTTTATTAGATATAGAATATCAAACAAAAATAAGAAATTGTATCCGTGAAACAATAAACTTAAATAATGAAGCAAATCCAAATACACTATGGGAAATAACAAAAGGTTCAATCAGAAATGAAACAATAAAATATGCATCACATAAGAAATCAATATTACAATCTAAAGAAAAAAAACTAATAAGCGATATAAGTTATATTGAATCAAAACTAGACAAAAGTTCATCTGACAATATCGACATCATCACGCAAGAAATGATACAAAAAAAGAAAGAACTAGACTATATTCGCAGTAATCAAATAAAAGGAAATATTTTAAGGGCAAAAGCTATACACATTGAAAATAATGAGAAAAACACAAAATATTTCGCAAACCTTGAGAAAAAACATGCAGAGAAAAAAACAGTGTATAAATTAAAGGTAAACAATGAAATAGTCACAGGCGTAACAAATACACTAAAAGAAGAAGTCAAATTTTATAAACAACTATATAAAAAAGACACAACCTTAGATGAGAATATCAGAGCCTTATTTCTTAACGATAATAATAACAAACTTTCCGAAACTAACAGCAACTCCTGCGAAGGCTTACTTACAATATATGAATGTGGAAATGCACTAAAAGACATGAAAAATAATAAAAGCCCCGGTTCGGATGGTCTCACAGCAGAATTCTATAAGATTTTTTGGAACGATATTCAGAAAGTTTTAATAGACTCTTTAAATTACTCCTTCAGAAATGGTCATTTAACACCACTTCAAAAACAAGGTATAATCTCTCTTATTCCAAAACGAGATAAAGACTTAGAAAACCTTTCAAACTGGAGACCAATCAGCTTATTAAACACTGATTATAAGATAGCAACGAAGGCAATTTCGAACAGAATAAAAAAAGTTTTACCTGAACTTATTGATAACGAACAAACGGGCTTTATCAAAGGCAGATATATTGGTGAAAACGTTCGTCTAATAGTTGAGGTCATGCAATACCTTGAAGAGAATAATATGCCCGGACTCCTGTTTTTCGCCGACTTTCAAAAAGCCTTTGACAGCGTCGACCACTCTTTTATATTAGACAGTTTGAAAACTTTAAATTTTGGCTCGGATATAATACAATGGACAAAACTCTTCTACAACGATATACAAAGCATAATAACGAACAATGGTCATTTGTCTGAAACATTCCAAATTGAAAAAGGGGTAAGACAAGGATGTCCACTCTCATCGATTTTATTTATTATCTGCTTACAAATACTGTCTAGCAATATAAAACAAGATACCAATATTAGGGGAATCAAAGTTATCAATACGGAAATCAAACAATCGCTTTTTGCTGATGATGCAACTTACTTTATTGATGGTTCTGAGAAATCTTTCGAATCCTTGATCAAATCATTAGAGTCCTTTTCTAAATGCTCTGGCCTAAACCTCAACATTAATAAATGTATAATCCTAAGAGTGGGAACGTTAAAGAATACTACAATTAAATTATGTCAATCTAAATCCTTTATATGGACTTCAGAATATGCGACAGCGTTAGGCATCACATTCTACAATAACAAGCAACAAACAATCGACACAAATATCAACAAAAAGCTAAACGAACTACATAAGACATTAAAACAATGGGAACATCGAAAACTAACTTTGTTGGGTAAAGTAACAGTTGTAAAAACGTATGCGCTACCAAAGATAATATATCCATTTACCGTGCTGGCGAATCCAAGCAAACGCGTTATTGAAAATGTTAAAAGGGCTATCTTCAAATTTATATGGGATGGGAAGCCAGACAAAATAAAAAGACAAATACTGTATCAAAATTACGAATATGGAGGATTAAAACTAACAAACATTGAACATTTTCTTGACTCAATAAAAGCGTTATGGGTTAAACGATACTTGGATGATAATAATAAAAGCCAATGGAAAATCTTCTTTAAAAATAAACTGAAAGCACATGGCAACCAACTAATATTTGAATGTGAAATGGATAAATATTTCATTGATAAAGTGTCAGGACAATGTGCATTTCTGAACAATGTGCTTGAAGCATGGAGCAAAATAAAACAAGTTTACGATCTAAATAAAATAAAAATAGCCAAAACAGTTATATGGAATAACAAAAACGTCCAAAACCTAGGAAACACACTTTTCTACAAACATTGGTATGAAAAGGGTATAAAAAGTTTTTAACACGTTTTCGATTATAGAACCAATAATCTGTATGTCTTTAATCAAATTAAATATCTATACGGCATAGTAAACACCGATTTCATAAGATATCAGACCCTCATTAAATCTATTTCTGCAGAAACGAAACAACAGCTGATAAAAGATGGAATTAACCACATAAACGGCACGTCGCTTCGAGAAAAAATGGTAGAATCTAGGCAAAGAAATAATATCCTGTACTTAATATTGAACAAAGCAACAATTTCATCGCCAGCTTCAGAATTAAAATGGAATGAAGCCCTGGAAGAAAACATTGAGTGGAAAAAAATATACTGTAATATATACATATCTACAATAGATACTACGTTACGTAGCTTTTACTACAAATTTCTTCTAAGGACAATACCAACCAACAAACTGCTTTTTAAATTGAAACTTGTCGATTGTAGCTTATGTACATTCTGTAACTCGGGTATTGAATCTATTGAACATTTATACTGGGAATGTTACAAGACACAACAATTATGGAATAAATTAAACAACTTCATAGCTTCAACAACAATTAACATAATTATAGGTAAACGCGAAGCTTTATTGGGAACAGTGACAAAAAACAAATACAACAACATATGCAACTTTCTTATTATTCTTATGAAATTTTATATACATTCAACCAAGTATAATAAAAGAACACTATCCTTTGATGCATACTTGACGTATTTGAGATTAAGGATTAAAATAGAAGAACAAATTGCGTTGAACAATGACAAACTTGAAACCCACAACAAAAAATGGGAAGTACTTAAACATACAATATAATTTAACAATAAAAAGACACAATTAGCCATACAAAGAACTCTTAGACTTAAAAAAACAACAACAACATTAATGGAATCTAATACAGGGGACACCGATCGTATAAACATCATACGATCGGGTGTGTATGAAATGTGTATGTGTGCGTGCGTGTGTGCGCGTGTGGGAACGAGTGTTTGTGCGTGTGCATGTGTGAGAGCATTATTGTTTCTGAATATATGTATTTCCTATCAACATACATAGATATGTTGTATATGTTGAGAATTTAAAACTGTACTGATATATGTATCTATGTGAAAAATAAATGAGAAAAAAAAAAGATATGATATGTATACTGCAGTAAACCGTTGAACAAGAATATACTTCTAAATACACTGTCAAATGCTGAGATGGATATGTTTGTAGATAGATTGCTTGTATTGTTTTATTGCTTAACCTTGTCACGGTGGAAACAAATTAAGATCATACCAAAAACTTAAAATTCATTGTAAAGCAGTACACTATGTTAATATATTAATGCCGTATAGTCATAGCTCAGGACTTGCAAAGTTCAGCAGTAAGGCTAATGAAAGGTATATATGAAAGAGTTTGATGTTTGTGATAGAACATGTCCGGGCTGTAATATTGGGATAGAAAACGAAATGGACGTGTTATTTGATTGTTTGTCATTTACGCCTTCAAGAAGCTAGTAATGTTAATGCTATGTTCAACCCGTTTAATGATTTTGAAGAACTTTGCTTCCTCTTATCTGATAAGAATGTTGTACAATGAACTGTCAAATCCTGCCTAAATAAAACGTCTTGTCTTGTCTTCTGTTGAAATAAGGATTTTTTATACAGAACAGAACAGTTTTTGTTATTCAGGTAAACGACTTTTTGCGCCATAATAATGCATTTAAACAAATCAAACTACAAGACGTAAGGAATTAAACCATTCCATAAGGTAATGGATATAAACTTATATAGCATGTTCATTTTACAAATGATTTTTGTTTATAGAGTGTTAAGTTCAAAACAAAGTGAATAGTAACATAATGAAAATAGTGGTATAAATCTTTGATAAAATATATCACTGCATTAAATGCAATGCACGTGTCTTTAAAGCTTAATATAGATATTTCAGATTTAGTTTCTTGTGACAGTTACTGTACAAGTTCAAACAAACTACGACGAAGTCTACATTAACGCTTTATATATTTCTCTCTAATTTTCTTTGTAAACAGGACTAAAAAAGGTAAAATGGAATTCATCTTCAGTAACCTTTGCATAACAAATCTAGCATGCACGCAAATGTATTTTCTATTCTATTTTGGCCATACCTTACTGTATGTACGAGTTGACTATGGGCAAACACGCCAAGTTTTGTAAGGGCAACTCTAAGGTGCCCTGAAATAATAGTTTTAAAGCACGGTTTAATATCAAGTGAACTTTTGACATGTATATATAAAATCAGTACACGATTGGCATTCATTCCATCATGGCATCTTTGCAAATATTCATCAATTACTCTTTGTTTAGATAAAGAAATAAAAACATCAGCAACTACATTGGCATTTTTTTAAACTTCTAAATGTACATACCTAGCTAACATTTGCCTAACGCTAGCAAACAAGGTTAGTTTATTATCTACAACACTCAAATGATTATAATTGTGTTGGGTCTTTTTTATAAAATGATCACGCAATAAATCTTAAATTTAAGAATGAACAGTTTAGCATTCTCCTAAATTTAATTAGATTTAAAACGCCCAGATTTATAACTTATTGCGCGGGCGCATCGGCGCCCGGCGCATATATTGATTGTTTTAGAAGTGTCCCTGGTGCAATGGGCTTGCGCATGCGGCGTTTTCATTTTTTTGATCGCGCATGCGCCGTTTCTTACCGTCCGCTCTCGGATAATTCCGAAGCAGTTCGCCATTAGACTGGTTCCTGTTCGATTTTGCAATAGAAGATTGGTAATCTTCTAATATGTGAAGCTTTGAAAATATAAGGCAAATTAAAACCAGATATTTTTTTAAATATATCGTTAAGACAAAAAATATCATAAATGCACAGTTGTTGAGAAAACTTCTCTTTTTTATTTAAATAGTTTTACATAAAAGAATAAACCACGAATGCGCAGAATGTATCTTACAATAATCTTAGAAAATCGGTAAACCAGTCTATTATCTGATTACCCGGTTATGACACGTACGGGTCAGATGCAAGCGTCCAGTAGACTAGGGATATCGAGGTCAACACGCTGGCGGTTGGGGAAAGGTATTTTCATTTTCTTTTTACGTAGTGAAATGAAAAACTATTGTTATTATATATTTATCAATTTAAAAGCAGATTTCGTGTCTTTCGATTTAAACAGTAGCACGGGTTTTTGCGGTATTCCTACTTTCATGTTGGACAACATTTGAAGGCTTTTCCAAATTGCGTCATTAAAACCAGGAATGATAGCCGTCCAATGAAAACGCTTCTTGCATTTCAGACAGAGGCGAGTGTGCGGTCAAGGTCAAAATTGCGAGAGGGTGATTCGAAGTGAAATACCGCAACAAAAACGTTCGATTTGGACATTAACGCGTCTAACTCAATGAGTCACAATGGTAGGGATGATATTTCAAGCCCTTCTTTGTAACGCATGCGCAAAGTTTGCATGTCAGTCTGTTAGTCATTCTAAAATGCCGTCCAGGCTTTTTTTTAATGATGGTTAGCCTGGCTTACCATCATTAAAAAAAAGCCTGGACGGCATTTTGGAATGACTAGTCAGTCTGTATGTAACGAGTTTAAGGTGATTTGTTCGTAGTCATTAAATTTTTGCATCGTTTTCATTATGGCATAATTATGCACCAGTTATTATTTTAGACTAATGCATCAGTCAATTGAAACCACGCCCCCCCCCCCCCGGTCAGGGAATAGCGAGGACCCTGACCATAGGTCCAGCCAATCTTAGTCCATATAAACAGCCGCTTCAGAGTCTATGACGATTTTTGTGTTGGCGACTCTTTGCGGCGTTATAGGGAACACAATAAATATCCAAATGTTAAAAAACGTTCCCTTAACACGCATTATTGTGGCTAAGCCAACCTTGGCTAAAATCCCGTCCTGCGGGGATGAACAGATGGTTTAATCTCGCCAAATGCCCCCGCATTCCAGGGGCCCTAGGTAAGGCACATTCCCTGCTATATTTAAAGTGAAGACATAACCATCCCATTCACCTGGCAATGCCGGGCCACCTGAAAGTTAAAAACATGGTCCATTTCCCCTGCTATCCCCGGTATACACACGGACCTTGGGGGTCGTGGTTACAATTAGTTGGTGCATTAGTTTAAAATAATAAACATGTTTTACGGGATTCTATCTCAATAAAATTTATATTTATATTTATCATCCTACATTCCAGTTTCTACCACAAGAGTTGTAAATATTGAACAGATAGGGCTTCATTTTAAAGATGAAAACTGCAAAAAATGACCACCAACAATAATGGGCCAGGACTGAGGAGTTCCAAGAAATGAGTATTCTTCAGCCCACAAATATCAGTGCTGCCCCGCTGCCCAAAACCAGGTTTGTTCTCTTTCTTAGTTTCCTGTTAACTTTATGGTTTTAGAACAATAGCCAGCATTCATATTAAAAATGAAATCCCAAACCTTCTGCATTTTGTGTTGTTATGTAACACAACTAAAGCTAGGCAAATCGTTTGCTAAGTTTTTAACTGCAACTTTAAATAGCATTGCCTTTGGTATTAACATTCAACCTTTAATAAAACAAAAACATATGGATGTTTCAATGCATTTCAATAAATATTATAATTGAATGTATTTACAATTATTCACAATTTCATATCATGTTTAAAAAAAATTAACTCTACAAGCTTACATTATTTCACAATATAATCATTTTTAGACATCATTTTGATATTTATTTCGCACATAATACATGACCTATAAACAAGCCTTCCTAAAAATTAATAACATTTTTTCACTTTTTCTAACAAATTTGCTTAACTCAATAGCTGAATAAATGAATGAAATCATTACTTGTATATAAATACTTAATCTTAATTATTATTCTGCAATTCATTCATCAATCTTTGATTTGTATAACCTGATTCAGAATTGATATCAAATTGCAAATTACCTGTCAATTCACATTTCGAATAAAGCTTCTGAAATCAACCTTGAAACCTAACAAATTCACCTCAGTTTAATGTTTAGAGTTATTTTATTTCTCATGTTTCATGTTATCAAGTCTTCAGTGCTACATTCACTTATAATGATATCATAACAAACTCCTTTCATATCTTTTTAGAGTGTGGCAACAAGTAAATGGACCTTGACAAATGTCCTCTATGTTAGAGCCAGTCCCTTACACAAGTGGCCTACTATTGCACAGCTGAGGTTGTTATCAAACGCAGAAGTAGGTATGAAATGCGGAAACTGTTCCAACTTGATCTTCAACAGTTGAGTTACTCCTCATCACAATAACTGAACTGAAAACAATCGGTGACGATCCTGCACTTCACTTCTACCTCACAGTGCTCTTCCCTATAAACGCTAGAGGAAAGTTTGAAAATGAAAAACTTGTCATTGCAAGTGTGAAAGGACCAATTGATTCTTAACGAAACAACCTGCCTCAATGCTTTAGCTGACACTACATCAAGTCAACACAAGGCAATTTGTTTTTTTCCCAACCTGACCGGTATGTTGAATCTGATCAAAATTGTACACAACCACTGGTCAAGAATATAGAAATACAAGTTGTATGATCAGTAACCTAAAATATTCTTGAATATTTGAACATAATAAAAGAGTATTTGTTAAAGTTATACATATTGTGTGTAGTGTAGGTAAGATCAATGTCAAGGTTATTTTGGCTAAAAAAAGGAAAATGAGTCTTGATTCATAACATCGATGAAATAGCAAGCCTTAAGTATTTTCGATAAAGTGATACATATATCTTGTGGTGATGTCATAACCTTGTTTCACTGTTTTTGAAGAGAAAACACATGTTATAAATATATTATCACATTTGTGTTTTTTTAGCTTGACTATTTTAAGAATAAGGTGGGCTATACTATTCGCTCTGGTGTCGTTGTCTGGTTCAAGCTTTAGGGCAAGTTGGGATTTTCACTAATAAGTCCAATACCCTTCATTCAATTGACTTTATACCTCACACAGTTGTTCAGGGCCATCATATAATGGGAATAGATAAATCCTTTATACAAGTTATGCCCCTGATTGACTATCAAACTTAGGTTAAAGTTTTAGGGCAGGTTGGGATATTTATTAATAACTTCTCTACAATTCGTTCATTTAACTTAATACTTGACACATTTGTTAAGGACCATCACACAATGAGGTTACATAACTCTGTATTATCCTTAATACAAGTTATATCCCCTGATTGACTTAGGTTAAAGGTTTAGGGCAGGTTAAAGTTTTAGAACAAGTTGGGATTTTCACTAATAAGTCCAATACCCTTCATTCAATTGACTTAATACTTTACACAGTTGTTCAGTGCCATCACATAATTAGGTAAGATAACTCCATATTATATTTTATACACATAATGGCCCCTGATTGACTATAGAACTTAGGTTAAAATTTTAGGGCAGGTTGATATATTTATTGATAACTTCTATACCCTTCATTCATATTATCCTTAATACAAGTTATGGCCCCTGATTGACTTCGGTTAAAGTTTTAGGGCAAGTTAAAGTTGTAGGGCAAGTTGGGATTTTAATAAAAAAAACTTCTATACCTTCATTCCATGCACTTCATACTTCGCAGAATTATTGACGACCATCTTACACTAAGAAACATAACTTCATGTTAGTCCTAAATACCTGGAATGTTTTTTTTCTTTTTAACTCTTCTTTTAATTTCTTTTGAAAGGCACATTTTTATATTCCTAACCACATTTTCATAATGGGAAAACAAGTTATTTGAATGACCTGTGTCATTGTTCAGGCGGGCTGGTGTTAGAGCAGCGTCAAAGTCACCTTATGTATCGAAAATGTTTAGCTAGGTTTGACATAAAGAGACCAAACGTGGTATATGCAAAGAGTTTATGGAGACATTTTATGGGAATGCGTTTGGGGCCCCTATGATTAAGGTCAAGGTTACTATTAATAGAAAAAGGGTTGGTTTTGAATAACTTAAGTCAGGGTCTTCTAATTGGTACCAAAGTTGGTATATAGGAAGAGTTTATAGAGACCTTTCCTGAGATTGTGTTTTTGGCCCCGAAAGTTATGGTCTAGGTCAAGGTCAAAATAGAAATATGGTAAGTACTGAATAACTAAAGTAAGGGTTGACATAGTGTGACCAAACTTGGTATATAGGACAAGTCTATGCAGAGCTTTAATGGATGCTTTTTGGCCCCCTAGGGTCGTTGTCACTGTTCCTAAAAATAGATTACTGTTTCAGTTAAGGCTGACATACTGTAACCAAACTTGATATATGTAGGAAGAGTTTTTAGCGCGGACACGAGTATGTGTACTCTGACATTTAAATATCTCATGTGACTTTGATCTTTGAGTTATGGACCCTGGTCAATGTCACTGCTCATCGTCTCAATGAGGACAACATTTGTACCAAGCAGTATGGTAATCCATCAATGCATAAGTAAGTTATGGCACGGACACGAAATGTTACAGCCAGACGAACAGACAGACTGATGAAGTGTTTCTGTAATGCCCTCCCCACTCCGTGGCGGGGGATTTGAAATTTGATATTTATAAAATAGTGTACTTCCATTTTTGCCATTGTTGTGTTTTACCATTCTGTCCAGGTCTTTTTCTATAGTACCCACGGGTCCGAATATCGGACCCATTCCCAAAGCAAAATATAAGATATTTTTCCCAATCTTCAGAAAAATATCCCAATACAGAAATTTTTTATTTTATTTTTTTTAGAATTTCTCTTTACCTGTACTGGTTCATTTGCAACATCCTAATTATTTATGAGATGTGAAGTTTTTTTGGTAATTGAACTTGGAAAATGTTGATTTTCATCACATTCAGGGATATAAAATATTATCTGTCATGATTTATTGCAATAGATATTTACACCCCAAGGATTGATATTTCAGCCATTGTGGGTCTTTTAAAGGGAAAAAAACTAATATAAAATCATTTCCTAATTCACAGGAGACTAGACAGCTTTTTCTTTTCACTGTAAAATTTCCCAATTTCCGCATTTTCACGACGCAAAATTTCCCAAAATGTCTAGGGTCTTTTTCCCAAAGTGGTCAGAAAAAGCCCTGCTGTCAATATGTTAAGTTACAGTTGTGCCAATATCTTACAGTCACCATATATAACTTAACAGAATCGTAACATTATTTAATAACCTCATCATAATGATTACTTATCTTCCTATTGTTTTCCTAAATGTTCTGCAATTTCAATAATTATTTACAAAACATGTTCCTAAAATCAAAGACATTTGACAGTATTTTAAGACTTCTCATTCAATGTTTTGTCTATCTGAACACTGATGTTGACATAATGCTCTGTAGATATCACTATGCTTTTGCTAAGTTTAATTCCCATTAATGTTTAAATTAATTTCTCATATGTACATATATTTAACAATGTTCTGTCTTTCAACATCTCAATTAAACAGTTACAAAATGTTAATTTACAAGAAAAACTTGTATTTATATCACTATGTCATTTTGCCATGTCACCCTTCTTTACTACCTGTTTTGCTTAAAGCTGCACTCTCACAGATTTACCATTTGTACAACTTTTTTTATTGTTTGTCTTGGAAAGCGCAAATTTTGTGTAAATATCCGCAAACAAATGATTTAAGATTACTGACAAAAGATCAAATCACAGATTTTCATATTTCCATTTGAAAATTTATGTCTTATGCCTTAAGCTGTTACTAACAGTTTAAGACAATTGCATAAAACATCAATTTTTTAACTTAAGTATAAAAATCTGCAATCTTTTTTGTCAGCAGTCTTATATAACTGGTTCAATGGATTTTCGCAAAATATGGCTCGTTCTAAGTCAAAAAATGAAAAAGTTGTCAAAACGTTCAATCTGTGAGAGTGCAGCTTTAACTCTGATGAATATATCATTCAATGTCTCTTTTATAGGCACTGACTCTCCATTTACAAAAATTAGAATTCATAATGCTTAAAAAAGTATGCCTGTTTCAACTTCTCAACTTACCCTGCATTTTTTTGCATGACCCTTAACCATTCTATTGTGTGTTGTTGTTTTTCATTTTCGTGATTTATGACTTTTCAAACTTTAAAAAATAATGGCCTTTTGGCTATCAACCATATCAGCAATGCTTATACTGATAATATAAAACTCCAGGCATATCATTTATAGTTTTGGGTTTGACAACTTTCAACTTTTAAGTTAGTAAATCATTTAACAAATATACCTATTTTCAACCCAATTCATTCCAACATAACAACTGAAACTGAGTCTTTTTAAGCCCCCCCCCCATGTAAAAGATATTTATCACCCTATAAATAGTTTCATTCAAATACTGTGCATTTGCATACTAGGTACATATTACTAGGTTGTCATGCATTTTCATTTATATCCTTTTCTTTCATACCTGTTCTATTTTATTGCTTATGAAATAGTGGCAGCATGTATTTTAGTATTGTATTAATTTGTACGTGTGCATTCTTATTCCAAGTATTGGTCATAATGTATATGTCGCACTTACACCAAATTATAACAAATATTCTTTCTATTGTTTATTACATTTCAGTACAACTCTACCATTCCCAGCATACATACTAACTCTGTATAGTTTGTTATCATCCTTATTACTCTTTGTTGTATACAAAATGTATATAAAATGTCATATTGCTCATGTTCTTTCTCGTTTGTACATATGTTCACATTTCAGTAATACTCAATGCAGTATTTATTCTTATATTTCAATGTCATATTTTAAAGAATTGAGAAGTTCTACAGGCGAAAAACATTGACACATTTCCACCAAACTTTGTACAAATGCTTCACTTTTCATGTATTAAGATATTCCTCACTTCATTTCATTGTAACCTATAATTTTCAGCACTTTCGTCATAAATCTTTTGTGTCGTTATATTTCCATTAACATTAAGTGATCAACTTCCTAGTAATACCACTATCAACCTGCATCACATTCTGCTCATCATTCTTATATCTTGTGCCTTAAAAGTGCATAATGCATGATAATTACATAATGTTTATTACCTATAAGTGTCAGTATATGCTAGACTTGTTTCCTTTGATTAAAACATCCCGCATGCCTATAAATCATCTACGCCACAGAACAAGGAAAATGACATTAATAATGATGATCAGACTTCTTTCTTTCAGCTCATGTATAACCAACTTCTTTTAGTTTATGTTAAATGTATTTGTTTAATTGTGTTAAAATCTGTTACATAAGCAATCAGTTTTGTGTGTTTTTCAGTTAGAAACAATGGCTTTGTAACACTTAATTATAACGGTCAACTTGTTTCGCGGATTATTAGCCAAAAGTAAACATTGTTTTAAGCAGATGTCCTTAATTAGTTTTTTGGATAAACCTTTGGTGCTACTCTTGTTTAAAGTCAACATTTCACCAAAGTACTTCAAATTCTCAACGTTTCGAACTTTGCCCAGAATTTACCAAATCATGTTGGCATATTTAACATTTCAGCTATCATATCAGCCACTCCAAAAGAAAACCACCACTGTGGCCATGTTGTATTTTATAAATGTGCGTATATTGATACAGTTCATGAATAAAGTTATTTGATACAATTATGGTTTCTGTCATAGATTTACCATCAGTTGTACAATTGTGATTTTGTTTAGTGTTATTTTTATTTCAAAACAACAGCCCAATTCTGTCATTTTTTAAGTAACTTCATTTCACTGACATCTACAATCAATGTTTGCCCTCACTTTATTTACTTCGTTCTGACCCTACATATAGACTTGCATAACCAATAGTTGGCCCGCGCTAACATCCAATTGCTGCATCTTGCAGCAACTTTTGTACTTGTTCAATATAGAGGTTATTTACATTCCAAATAAAACGGACCGACCAAGATAATTCCCAATAATGATGACATGATTAAACACATGGTCCAGCATTTGACCAATCAGGGGTTTATGTGAAGCTGAAACTTAAAGTGGTTAATTTCGCCTGTATTCAGCTTTTTTATTGCTCGGATTTATTTAACTAAAGCCTTATAAGAAGTGTTAATTTGTAATATGATGGGAAATTATGACCTTGGGATATATCTAATATCAAACTATGCACCATTTTTTATGTATGCTTTTTAAATTATAAATTAGGGCATACATTATAGGGTAATGGTACTATGTAAACTAGTCAGATGTTTGCTGTATCAATCGTTTCACTTTGCATCCAAACTATTAAACGTCGAAAAGAATATCAGCAAATTCAAATTGACTTGACTAGATGAACGCCTTGTATTGCGTGCATGCGAGGGGTTTTGTTATGAAATGTGCGAGCTCTGACAGGTTATCAAGGGTCTTATAAAAATATTTTTTTTATTATCATTGCTTAAAATAATCAAACAAATAGGGTTGTCACAGAAAATGGATAATAATCCCACCAAATGAATCATCAAAATGACCACGTTATAAGATACATACATGCCATAATGTACACAGATTTATTATCTTCTAAATAAAAACATTGGAATTCTAAGCCTATTTGAAATCTTAATTTGGAGTGTCTGATTCCGCTTCATAATTTTCATAAAACTATATGTATACATATTATATGTTATAATTGAAATATATGTTGAACACGAAAAAAAATTCACAAATAAAAAACAACACAAATATTAACAAATGAGGACATGATTATAAAAGTAAGATTTTTATGCGGCATGACACAATATTTGACAGTAATATTAGGAATGTTCAATAAAGCATTAATTTGTAACAGTTATAACCCATTTTCAATAATAAAGTTTTTGAATCACATTATGACAGTAGAACACAAACGTACTAGAAAGATATTCAACGGTAGCATTAAGTACATCATATTCAGACTAAAATCAATTCAATATATTTTTATTTTTATTTTAATACAATACATTTTCAAATCTCAACATACGACAAGTTAATAAGTACTTGTTAAAATCCTTCACAAATAATACAATATCAACCAAAATAAAAAAAATATATATATATGAACTTAAAACAAATTAAGTGCTTTTTGACAGTATATTGACATTTTATTTAACTGTCACTGTATAAATGAACAGCAAAATAAGACTAGAAATAAGAATCAATTCTTTAACAATATTTGAGGAAAAAAATCCTGCATTAAACATTTAGGGTATAATATCTTTAAGATTGTTTGTTTTTCATTTTGTGCACTCAGCCAACTGCGCCTGCCTCCTTTCCCTCTTTTTTCCTTCCACCATCTCTGTCCGATGCAGTCCTCATCCAGGCAGCACATTTATCTCAACGGGATTTCATGACAGCCCCTGGAATACATACACGTACTGTTAATCCAGACCTACAGATAAGTCTTTTCAGAATTTGGGTAATTCCCAAATGCCAGTTAAATGAATCGGGTATCTGTATTTTTTTTTAAAAAATGTCATTTTTACTGCATAGATCGTATAAATTTTGCCTACAATCCTTCATATATCTAGGCGATATATGTAGTCTCATACACACTAGTTATTCTTTTTAACGAAGGGTTTGGAATTGTATATACCTGTACAGATGCGTGTAACTGTTGGAGGATCTGGTATTAAATGCTGTGATGCTTGCAGAACAGTCCTGCCATTACCACTGCAAAATAATCAAATCAATGACCTCGATGGTGATGTCACAGGCATTTCTTCATCCTCGTCTGATTAAAAACCCTCTTGCTCTGACAAAACATCATGAATAATTAACATTTTTTGTTATACCAACAAATGCATAAATTGGTTGTTTTATATGTGGTACGTCTGTGTTGTTTTGTATGAATTATGTCCCTGGTAAGTTGAATGTGGCATGAATGTGTTCTTTTGATTTGGTATGACTGTTTTGTTTTGTATGTTGTATGTCGGTGTCTTTTGTACGCAGTATGTCTGTGTTTTGTTTGTGGTATGACTGTTTTGTTTTGTATGTTGTATGTCGGTGTCGTTTTGTACGCAGTATGTCTGTGTTGTTTTGTTTGTGGTATGACTGTTTTGTTTTGTATGTGGTATGACTGTGTCGTTTTGTGCGCAGTATGTCTGTGCTGTTTTGTTTGTGGTATGACTGTTTTGTTTTGTATGTTGTGTGTCTGTGGTGCTTCGTTTGTCGCATGTCTGTGTCGTTTTGTTAGTGGTATGATTATGTAGTTTTGTAAGTGGTATGATTATGTAGTTTTGTAAGTGGTATGATTGTGTAGTTTTGTAAGTGGTATGATTATGTAGTTCTGTAAGTGGTATGATTATGGAGTCTTGTACGTGGTATGATTATGCAGTTTTGTAAGTGGTATGATTATGCAGTTTTGAAAGTGGTATGATTATGTAGTTTTGTAAGTGGTATGATTATGCAGCTTTGAAAGTGGGTTGATTATGTAATCTTGTAAGTGGTATGATTATGTAGTCTTGTTAGTGGTATAAATATGTAGTCTTGTAAGTGGTATGATTATGTAGTCTTGTAAGTGGTATGATTATGTAGTTTTGTAAGTGGTATGATTATGCAGTTTTGTAAGTGGTATGATTATGTAGTCTTGTAAGTGGTATGATTATGTAGTCTTGTAAGTGGTATGATTAATATGTAGTTTTGTAAGTGGTATGATTATGCAGTTTTGTAAGTGGTATGATTATGTAGTCTTGTAAGTGGTATGATTATGTAGTCTTGTAAGTGGTATGATTATGAAGTTTTTAAGTGGTATGATTATGTAGCCTTGTAAGTGGTATGATTATGTAGTTTTGTAAGTGGTATGATTATGCAGTTTTGTAAGTGGTATGATTATGTAGTCTTGTAAGTGGTATGATTATGTAGTCTTGTAAGTGGTATGATTATGTAGTTTATTTAGTGGTATGATTATGTAGTCTTGTTAGTGGTATGATTATGTAGTTTTGTTTTGTAAGTGGTATGATTATGAAGTCTTGTAAGTGGTATGATTATGTAGTTTTGTAAGTGGTATGATTATGTAGTCATGTAAGTTGTATGATTATGAAGTCTTGTAAGTGGTATGATTATGTAGTTTTGTAAGTGGTATGATTATGTAGTTTTGTAAGTGGTATGATTATGTAGTTTTGTAAGTGGTATGATTATGTAGTCTTGTAAGTGGTATGATTATGAAGTCTTGTAAGTGGTATGATTATGCAGTTTTGAAAGTGGTATGATTATGTAGTCTTGTAAGTGGTATGATTATGCAGTTTTGAAAGTGGTATGATTATGTAGTCTTGTAAGTGGTATGATTATACAGTTTTGTAAGTGGTATGATTATGCAGTTTTGTAAGTGGTATGATTATGAAGTCTTGTAAGTGGTATGATTATGTAGTTTTTTTAAGTGGTATGATTATGTAGTCATGTAAGTTGTATGATTATGAAGTCTTGTAAGTGGTATGATTATGTAGTTTTGTAAGTGGTATGATTATGTAGTTTTGTAAGTGGTATGATTATGTAGTCTTGTAAGTGGTATGATTATGTAGTTTTGTAAGTGGTATGATTATGTAGTTTTGTAAGTGGTATGATTATGTAGTTTTGTATGTGACATTCCTGCCTTGTTTTGTACGTTGTCTGTCAATCTTGGGATCTTCCTTAGGCCTTGACTCTTGGCGTTTTTACAGGTTATTCATATTTATTTGACAACTGGGTTTCTCTCTGTAGTTGTTATTATATACTTAAATTAATTTTAACGCGTGATTAACGGGTGTTTTTGGGTAGAGGTGAGATAGCTTTAAATAGTTTGTGTGTTCCTGGAGTGAGATTCCAAGGCGTGACTCGAAAAAGATGAGATATCTTTAAATGATTTGAGTTTTTCTGGAGAAAGATTCCAAAGCGTGATTCGTTATACTAGTAATAGTAATTAAATTGTTCTGAAAGTTTTGAGTACTCCTGGCTTGCGATTCCCAGCCGTAATTCGAATGTGATACGTTGAGCCTTCCCTTTCCCTGAAGAAATATTCATAAACTATGCTGATATATATATGTTATTGGTATTTTACTATTTTACAGGCCTTGTTAGGGATATGATAATGTTTATTGTTGAGTTAAAGATAGCTCATGTTCACGGCAAGCTAACGTTCTTACTCAGTAAACTTTCAAGGAAATGCATATTGTGTTGTTATGCACCAGTCAATTGTAACCACGGCTCCCCAGGTTCGGGGGTATACCGGGGATAGCCGGGGAAATGGGCCGTGTTTTTACCTCTCAGGTGGCCCCACAGTGCCGGGTGAATGCGATGGTTTAGTCTTCGCACCAAAAATAGCGGGGAATAGGCCTTAACTAAGGTCCCTGGGGTACGCGGGCATTTGGTGGGGATTTAACCAGCAGCTCGTCCCCGCAGAGCGGGGATTTTACCCGGACTTGGCTTGACCGAAAGTCAAAGTCCCCGCTTTTCCCTGGAATGGGGGTCTTGGTTACAATTGACTGGTGCATTATGAAACTAACGAAATAAAATATTGCGTCACGCACATAAAAAATAACATTTCTTTTCCGAGAACAGCTTTGAATATTTTGAAACTCATACAAAACATGATACACATAATTTAAACCTTTAATTTGACCCAATTCTGCAACAAAATGAACAGTTTATTTATTATATCATATGTTAACGTACAGGCTAGATAACGCTATCTGAAAACCAACCAACCTATATAATCACTGTACATGTACATGAAACGTCACTGCACAGTGAATATAATTATCTAAATCGAAAATAGATGTATTTCGATTGATAATACTTTACCCGGGGGTGAATGCAAAGTGAATTATACTAAAACGATATTTGTATAATTACAGCGGATAAAGAGGTACGGAAAATTTAAACCTGTTTTTAAAAAGAGAATAAAACACTTAACAAGAAAACTATGGCTACCGGTGGATTTGAAGATAACTCTGAGGAATGGGGTGATGACGCCGTTGGTGGAAGAATCGGGAGCAAGTGTGAACCTTGTCGTCACCGGGACAGGTCAGAGGTGGCTTCGTTGTTTTGTAATACGTGCAAAATATATATGTGCGATGACTGCTGTGATGTTCACAAGGTGCACATGAAAAACATAGATGGACATGAAATCGTGGCTGCCCATGAAGCCTGTGTCAAGCCAGATGTCGATATGAAGGGACTTGATCAATGTTTAGAACATAAACGAGCGTTCATGTTCTACTGTGAAGATCATAGCGATTTATGCTGTGAGACATGTGCAATTGTACACCATCGTAGATGCGAGAATATCCACGAAATAGCAAAGTTGGCTAATAATGTGAAAGATGATGAAAAGGAAAAGATACGTGCATCCATTATCACTGCCTCAGAAGTTATAAGGAAATGCGAGGAGGATCAATTGAACAACGTTTCGCGAGTTAAAGAAATCGTAAAAGAAATTGATATTTACAAGGAAGACTTAATAACCAAAATTGATGAAGCCAAGGCGCGAATTGTCAGCGAAATGACATACCATAACACACAGGAAGACGAACGTCTAGATACGAGGAGAAATGCGGCTGAAAACCTGAAGAAAGAACTTGACAGCCAATTGGCAATGTCAGATAGCGTTCGAGAGAAAGGAATGGAAACGGAAATATTCATTCTAAACCACATTCTCAAAAGGACGCAAATCAAGGCAGCACAAACACTGAACACTTTGTTGAGAAATGATTACACCGTCAAAGTTGGATTAAAAATCGACGAAAACTTTTTAAAAATAAAAACTACTGATGTCGTATTGTTCTCATTAAATAAAACACAAGAGCCAAAAACACAATCCTTAAATGGGGAAGATGTAGTCAAGTCAGCAAAACGATCTCAAGAGGTTAAACAAAGGCCGGTGAGTCTAGAGCTGTTGAAAACCATGACTCTCGTTAAGACAGGGGACGACCATAAGGAACCGTTAGTTTCTGGGCTGGACTTCCTGCCTGACGGGAGAATCGTCGCTGTGGATAACTGGAACTGGAAATGTTTTATCTTGAGTAACACACTGAAGAGGTTCAACACATTTTATAAATTTAAGACAAAATCTAGGGACATATCTGTGTACTCTGATAACAATATTGCAGTAACCGTCAGTGACGGAGATATCCGAAACATCTGCCTGCTGACAGTGGACAGTGACAATATGATCTCGCTGATGAAGACGCTGACCATATCCACCTACTCCTTCGCCATCTGTCCCCTGAACGACCGCACGTTCGTAGTGAGCACTTATGACGACCCGCGGCCAGCCAGGATGATCGACGTGGACGGCAACGAGAGCGACTTTGAAAACGTGAAGTTTCCCGGTAAGACGTATAAGCGTGATGAAAGTGTATGTACCTACATACCATCCCGGCATATTCTTGTTATTACAGACAGGGATGCTCACACAGTTTACATGTACCACGCCGTATCCGGCAAGAGGACCGATGTGAAAGATAAGCGGATACGAGAACCGAAAGGCGCCTGTGTAGGCCCCGATCAATCCGTGTTTACCTGCAGTCAGAACACAAACTCCGTCATCCAGATATCGCCCGACGGGGAGATATTGACATCCTGCGACGTCGACATGAAGTTTCCGTTCGCCGTTGCCGTCTCCAGGGATGGCTCAAGAATGGCCGTGACCAATTGTGCGAAAGGAGTGGGAAAACTGAAACTGTTTAAAATAATACAATAAAGGTGTACTATTAAAGCTCAGACATAAAAAAGTGTGTTGTATTATTTATTATAAAAGTAAATATAACTTTCTGTTTGAACATTATTTATTTGTGAATAGTTTGTCAATTAGATTCTTGTAATTATATATTTTTTTAAACAATGACCAGTATTTGTCTTGAATTATATGTTTATATAGTAAATTCCTAAGATTCTTAATGAAACGCCTTCCAGAATATTGTATCTACTGAAGTGTATAATTTTAATCACCGTGGTTGTTGGTGCATTACTTATTATAAACTTCCAGATTATTAAGTTAATTGTTATAGTATGTCAAGGACCCTTTTTAATATTATTCATTTTACAAATTCTGCACAGTGCAATATCCTAAGCCTATATAATTTATAAAGTTTTAAATTAATGGAACCTAATCTCGCAGAATAGTTATTACTAACTAGAACATTTACAGTGTATCGTTGTTACAACATAATGCAGTTAATCGGAAAACTCCTTTCGCATCACTCTCCATGCGTTATTATGCTGCTGCTGCTGCTGCTGCTGCTGCTGCTGATGATGATGATGATGATGATGATGATGGTGTCGGTGGTTATTGTGAGCTTTTTGATATCCTAAACTCGACTCCTGTAAAGCTTCCCGCCAGTAAAGAGTTTTATGCTTCTCGATTTTATTATTTCTTGCTTAAGTGTAAATAGGATGTCTGTTTGAAATACAATCACTCCTTTTACATTTAATATTGTTTGTTTCATGCATGGGGATTTATTTAGTTACCTAAGAATAATAAGAAGACTGTTTGCTTTGATTAATATTGAAGTTATTGAAATAAAAAATTGTAAATGGTATTTGAGTTGTTTCCTTGTGTTGCGATAAAAGAAATTTGCTTCACAACGTTGTGGCAGTAAATACAGTCGAACTCTATGGAATTGATAATGAAAACAATTATATAATCGTAACGTCAAATAGGCATAGCCAAGGTTTCAATGAGGAAATGTCATAGCCAAAGTTTCAATGTCGTAATATCATAGCTAAAATGAAAACGTCGAAATGTCAAAGCCAAAGTTTCCATGTGGAAATGTCATACACGAAGTGTCAAAGACAGTATATATTCACAAGTGACAAGGTCAATGCATGAATAAGAACAAGAAAACTCTATCACAGTGGTGTCGGTGGTGGTGGTGGTAGTGGTGGTGGTGGTAATGATGGTGGTGGTGGTGATTGTGCTGGTGATGATGGTGGTTGTGGTGGTGGTGGTGGTGGTGGTAATGATGGTGGTGGTGGTGATTGTGCTGATGATGATGGTGGTGGTGGTGGTGGTGGTGGTGGTGGTAATGATGGTGGTGGTGGTGATTGTGCTGGTGATGATGGTGGTTGTGGTTGTGGTGGTGGTGGTGGTGGTAATAATGGTGGTGGTGGTGATTGTGCTGATGATGATGATGGTGGTGGTGGTGGTGGTGGTGGTGGTAATGATGGTAGTGGTGGTGATTGTGCTGATGATGATGATGATGGTGGTGGTGGTGGTGGTGGTGGTAATGATGGTAGTGGTGGTGATTGTGCTGATGATGATGATGATGGTGGTGGTGGTGGTGGTGGTGGTGGTGGTGGTTGCCAATATAAGCCATGTAACCATCCATAAAACCACACATACAGGCAATGTACCGTAATGAACAAATACCAAAAGGGCGAATTTTACTTTTACATTGTAGACATTTATAAGTATCTGTTTATCAAGATAAACAACATCATATTAAGACAAATCGTTGTAGAATCATCTCACAAAATATAAATATGCACGAATTCAATCGAACAATGTAGCCAATGTCATAGATATAAGATAATACATTTGTTTATTGATTTTTCTTTAAAGCTGCACTCTCACAGATATGCCATTTTTACAACTTATTTTTATTTTTTGTCTTTGAAAAAGCAAATATTTGCGTAAATGTCTGCTAACTTTTGATATAAAATTGCTGACAAAAATTCTGATCGTAGATTTTCATATTTCCGTCCGAAAACTAATGTTTTATGGCTTAAACCGCTACTAAAGGTTTAAGAAAAATGCATAAAACATCAATTTTTGAATTTAAATATAATAATCTGCGATCTAAGTTTTTGTCAGCAGTCTTATATAATTGGTGTCCATGGATTTTCGCAAAAAAATGGCTCGTTCCATGACAAAAAAAACAGGGGTCAAAACGTTCAATCTGTGAGAGTGCAGCTAAAAGCGTGTTTCCCGATATATACAGTATACAAGAGTTGGGATGAAAAGTGAAAAAGTTGATAAAACGTTTACAAAGTAGCATATATACATACAGTTTAATGTGAACCTTAATTTATAGTATCAGTAACATACAGCCAATAGTAAATACAGTCACAACTTGTTATGTCGAGATCGTTGGGACCTCGGGAAATACTCGAGATAACAAACATTCCATATAACCAAAACGTGTCTTACTTAACCCCACCCAAAAAGTGATAAATAACAAGAACATCGAGATAATCGAGTTCGACATACTGAGTTGTGTCTGTATATGTCTTAGTATTAAAGGCGCAAAATTTAGGTTGATATGCATAATGCATTAAAATTGCACACACATGTATATATATATATATATATATATATATATATATGCATCAAAATTATATATATATTAGTTAAGAAAATCATTTAGAACCATTAAGAATGACATCCAGGTCGAAATAATAATTAAAAACCACGGCTTATAAACAATATAGATTACTTGTAGCTTTAAGCGCTTAACTGCTGGATAGCAAGGATGATCTATAATGAAAAACAGTCTTTAAGTTTTATTTTTCAATGAAAATTGTCGTTTTAGCAGCTATAGCATTGTATGGCCAACTCTAGCTAGGTAACGTCCATTTTACTTGTCGCCAAACGGATATGGGAGTTAGTGTGTATTCAAAACTGATGGAAATACACTTAACATGGTAACATTTTATTATATTTACACCTCAACTTCCATTCCTTAAATGAACTGCCTTTCGGCAATTGCGTTCATCAATCGATGAACGCAACATCTTCGGATATGTTCGGATCGTAATTCATTGCATAACAATATACATGAAAGCTATTGATCTTGTTATCGTTTGTATTGTG
Organism: Mya arenaria; assembly: GCF_026914265.1. NCBI lineage: Eukaryota > Metazoa > Mollusca > Bivalvia > Myida > Myidae > Mya > Mya arenaria. The sequence goes on along the minus strand of NC_069129.1, from coordinate 71,057,514 downwards.
TCAGCAGGTCCCGTAAAATATAAATCAACATTTTAGAAAGTGCTAAGTTATTATATTTTTAACGTTTTGTTGCCAAAAGTGTTTCAATTTTACGTTTAAAAGTGATTTCAAGTGGTTGATCTTTTCCCGCGTTATTGTGACGTCATTTGAAAAAAAAAATGTTTCCGGTAACAGTCGTGTCGTCCTTTTTACAGAATGGTAAGAAAGGATTACTGAAAGGTAATCCGAAATGAAATTGAAGTATTTTTAACGTTTCTCGAATAAAATAATGAACGGTTGGTGTAAATATAAGGAATGAATTGCGGGCTTGATGTCATTCGGACTCCACACACTTAGACCAGCCCAATTGCGTTCATACCCCGATAATGACATCAACCCCGCAATTCATTCCTTAAATAAACTATAAAGATATATGCTATCTAAACTGTTAAGTTTATATATTTAAACAAAAGTGTCCATGTTGACCTCACAGCCTAGACACATTTTTTTTTAATTTGAATATTGAGATATTAACTGAACATAAAATCCCTTGGAGACTTATTTATCTGACAAAACATTTAATATTGTAGTAGCATGGCAGACGCATATGGAGATTTTATGTAATGTAATCTTCAGTACATGAAAGGCGTCTTCTTCTTTCTTGTATTATTCCTGACAGGTTTCCATCTTACAGTTGGTACGATTTCGGACCACCTTTTTTATAAGTACGTGTTGTTCTCCCTACAAAATAAGCAAGCTTACACACTCCAAAAGAATAAGAAAGCCGAGGTCCAAGTCATAATGTGTAGATTTATGACATTAAAGCCATTTTTTTCAATATTCTGTAAAGTCTGTATAGTCTCCTACAATTGTAATCTGAGTGGCAATGAACTCGTGGATATTTAAATAGTTTTTTATATATAAACTGTATATTTGATATATTGACTAGACGTGAATAAACTATGAAATATATTACCGTCTCCGCTTCGAGAATTGGATTACAGTTACAAATTCGCAAAGGAGATGTTACTTTAAGAAAAAAGCTGATTGACAAAAATTAGTTTATATTGCCCGATTTAATTTATTAAAAGTGAATTAGACAAAGCATTCGCTTATGTTGTGTTTTATACAGTGCGTGTACTGATGAGGATCATTCCATGCACGCCTTTGGGAGAAACTATGTAAAAAGTAATATAGTTTACACGGTGACCGTAGTGTTTTAGCTATTTTCTAAAGAATAATGACACTTACAAATGGGTAAGTTCCAAGATAAGAACCTTGTCGAGTCCGTATCAGTCTCCGGAAGGGAGGCTTTGTGCATATGGTGTGTTACCTTGGATAATGAACCGTACAAAACTTCTTCCATGATTTGACGCACATGAGGTCGCAACGTAGGTCGAAAGAAGCCCCAACAGGAACCGACAATATATGCCATTGACATTTAACCATTTCAGAAGTTTCAGAAGGTAGGTATGAGATAGATTTTCACGATTATTTATATCCTTGTATTTGTATATCCTTAAGCTGTGTTGCCCCTGCGTTTGTATATTAAGATCTAAGCCGGAAAAAAACAGACAATATGTTATCATCCTCCATTTAAATTCGTTGGTAACAACTGCATCAAATGTAAATGAACACGCATTCTGCCTTTGTATAACAAAATGTATTCTGTTAAGTAATTTCATTCACAAAAGTGTCCTTTTCTCTCGAAGTCAATATGAATAACTATAAACCACATATAATCTAATTACATCTGTCATTGTTAATTTTTGTTTTAGAACGTAGTTTGTGTGAAGAATGTGAAGTCATTGTACAAACAGTTGATTTGAGATCAAACACAGGTATGGGTATTGGTAAAATACCATAGTTTATTTCATAAATGGCTTTAAAAGAAATACTCAAATATCGACATATACTATGGATACTCGATGAGCCTAGACATTTGTGTTCATAGTTGATCAAAAGTTCAAACTGTTAGACTGAGGGACCACTGTTAGTCGGGAAGGACCGACAGATATATTAAAATATCGAACAAAAACATCAATGCCGAGGTAGAAAAAATATCTCTTTGCGTCTACATTATCATGTTCCTGAGAAATAGAATGTTGTTTTGTTGGAACTTTGTCCTTGTAAATACTTCTTTATGCGTTTATATTTTTACATTAATACATTGTGTCTAGTTTTATAAGAAAAACAGGGACGTCTTTATAAACAAAAACTGAAAAGTAATGATTTTGAGATCCAGTCAGTTTCTTAGATTGCTAAAATACTACTGAAATGATAACACTAGTTAACATTGCATGACCTACATCTCTTAATAGAGTTTACATTTAAATTATTGACTATTGAGTTTGTCCCTGTAGATTGTAATGTACTGTTAGTTAAAATGAGCATCAACTTCATCATGGATCGCATATTCCTGCAAACGTTCGAAACATGTAATTTCAAAGCTGATTGTGTATTAATAGTTTTGCTAAGAATGCAGATAACGCGTCATGTTTCTATAGCATGCAAAGGAATCGTTAATTGCCCTTCAAACTAAAAATAAGCATCAATAGAAATATTCTACATCATTCTCTTTGAAAAAACCTTATGTTTAACATCAAATAGTCTCAATTAAAATGCTCATTTAGAAACCTTTATTGAGAGTGACTAATTATACAAGCTTTTGTCTTTAATGTAAGTTCGTTGTAAAACAAGTCGGCATTATTGTTCTGTTTCTCTACGAGACAAAATGCAGAACTGTTTTCATATACATATCGAAAGAAAACGTTCATGATTAAAATTGGCACCGAATGTGAGTACATCTGTTTTGACCAAAGAAGGCCGCTGTATTATCATAACCTCACGTACCCGACGGTGATTCTATAAGCTTTTTGTCACAATAGATCAGTAGTAAATAAGTATAGTATATTCAATTGTCAAGTTTTCCTCTTCGGTGAAATAACTGTCTAGCTTCGGAATCCGCTTACAAAAGGTATGGTGACTATGGTCCCATTGCATGACAATATGACACGGTACTCGAAGAAGGGGTAATTGCAGAAGATCCAGATTAGTATTCTCATGGAAGAGGCATATGTCGAATTGAATTTATAAAACCCAGCTTTCCGCGCCGTGCTTGCGTACAAGCTATAATAAACTTAGCAAATTTTAATTGATAATATTTTTATTCTGCCCAACAATATTTCGACGAAGACTTGTAACGCCTTATTTTCGCAGCAAAGGATGAAATAAATGGGAATTCGGTTACATAATCGTTTATTGTAACAAAACCATTTATATAAAACTGCACATAAAATCCCTTCGATACTTATCTGTCTGACAAAACTCTTTATACGGTAGAAGCATGATCATGCAGACACATAAGGGGATTGTTCTCGGTGTTTATTTCTTTAGTTTCTTTTTATATTATTTCTGACAGTCTGTATTAGTGAATAACCTTTCCATCTAACAGTTTGTACGATTTCGGACCAACCGCCTTTTTATAGAACATTTCTTTCTCTCCCAATAAGAATAAGAAATCAGGGGTCCGAGAGGACAACGCAAACGATTTCCAAGTTTTCTATATTCATTCATTCCAGTACATACTTGTATTAAATGACAATACAAAGTATGCTATTGCTGTAGATAAAAATTCCCTTCATCTCGAGATTTGCCGTATAAAATAAAGTATTCACAATGAAATACACACTACTTCATTGCACTGAATTGATTTCAAAAGGATTGATAAAACATAGTTTACATTTCACACTTTTATCGAAGGTGAATTGGACTTGGAATCATATGTGAATCGTCGCCGTTTACTGTTTATTGTTTGTTTGTTTTCGTCATGAAATATATATCAAATAACTTAATTTGAACAATTTCAAAATAAAATGATATCAACAGAGTCCCTTTAAAGCTACTGTACCATTTAACAATAGTATTTTACCACTCTTCGTCGCCGTAACTTTGACCACAAATCAACAAATCAATGAACAGTTTGTACAATGTTTTTTTATAACTCATAACAATAGATATGTTTGTTATAGGTTATTTTAAATTCATTAAGGTTGGATGTTTTTACGTATTATTTAGGCTTTTGGTAAGCAGGACGGAGTGTTCGGTTAGCACGGTGAGAGGGCGCTCATATTTATAGTGTTATGTAAGGAGATTGTAGAACAACGGATCTGTAATATGTACTTGATAAATACGCCTCTCGTATTTTTAATGGCTTCCAAGAGTTGACAAGTACATATATGTTAGCTTTGGAGGGAACAAGGAAAAGCTCGTGTATTGAAGCCACAGAAAGCCTGGCTATATGGATTGTTTGGGGAACATGAAAATACACACCCAACACTGCTTTTGCTTGTAATGTGGGCTGTAAATTAGGGTTTGTTAAACAGTTTAAAAGTATTGCGGTGTAGAATATCGGTTATGGGCCAGCCAAGATCGCATAATATTGCATTTTACTGTCAAAAGGAACTGTACACGTGGCATTTTAGATTAAAATCTATTCTTTGGGAAATTCATTGTGGAGAATATGTAGAACACACTAAGATGTAAATACCTTATAGATCAGCTCTTGCAAGGTTCAGAAGTGGAGTTGTGCCAATAAGATTAGAGATACGTTAAAACTAAATACAAGGTGTCCGGATGTGGTCCAGCATATGCTCTATATTTAAGATCGAGAATGCTACTTACGACTGACATTTTGTTTAATTCTTTGTATTTCAAGTAATATATAGTTTTTATACATTGAATTCCGTCCAATACCTTCAATAACAGAGAAACAGTTTATAAATATCTTAGAGATTAAATATTTCCTGCTGGACTAGAACTTTGTTTTCTTCCAGCATGATGAAACATGGATTCTTTGAAAAATTAAATGTGCCTAACAAAGAGAGTGATTTTTTAACTAACCTGTTTTATCGTTTAAATCAATTGACTTTGAGTTTAATTATAAGGAATTGGACTTTTCAAGTTTAAGTGTAGCCTATTACATTAAAATGTATAAGGATAATAATAAGTACATTATAGTGCACTAACACATAACAAAACATGTTGCATTACTCTATATGTTGCTCGTTTATGATCAATACCAGTTATCAATTCAATGCAGAAAGTATTGCGAGATATCTTTGGTGAAGAAATATAAAATGGGTCAATAAACTCTTATATATAACCTATTCTAATTGGAATTTCTCTTAGGCAGAGGCAATTATAACATGTATATGTCTCTGCTCTGGGGAGTATTTCATATTACAAAAGGCAATTTTATTCAGTACAAGTCGTGGACGTTTTTTAAAAAGTGTTAGAAGACATGTTACAGAATATTTCTTAAGCATATTTTGGGAATCTTCGAAAGATATCTTTGGTCAGAAATTAAATTTACTGCAACAATTAATAAAATAAACCTTTAAACGTTTTTCTTCAGAAATGGCATTTGCAAGTCATTGTGGACATACAAGTTGCTTAACCATGATTTTTTACCACAAAATATTCTGAGAACAATACACTAAATTAAATAATAATGTCAATGTTCTTAATGTTCTTAATACTTATATAAAATATAAAATATAAAGTTGTCCCTGCTCCGAAAAATGGATGACAATTACAAATTCCCTAAGGAGAATTTGGTTTGTGAAACAAAAATGCATGAGCTTCAATTGTAAGAGTATACCACCTTATTGCTCTGCATAGATGAAATGACATACAATGTATGTTATTGATGTAGATAAAAATCCCTTCATCCCGAGATCTGCCGTATTAAATAAAGTATTCAAAATGGAATATCGACTTTTTCAGTGTACTGAATTGATCTTCATAAGGATTGAGAAAAGTTAGTTTACATTACCTCTTTTATCAAAAGTGAATTAGACAAATCATACATTAACGGTGTATTTTATATTATGCTGTAACATATGTGGATCATTCCGAGCATTCCTTAGGGAGAGACTATGTAAGGTCTCTGAATTTACAGGATGACCGTAAACATATTATGTTATATGAATAATGAACCTTACTGATTGCTGAGTGTCAAGACACGTGTTGACATTTTACCAGTCTCTGGGAAGCTGTTGGTAATGAGTAGTTCCTCTTGCAGGATTTTTCTCAATTATGGGCGCATCGTAGGGAGGTCGAAACCTCCCAAAGGAACCGACAACATTATTAACTATAGGCATTTAAACGTTTCTGAAAGTAAGTATAAACATTGTATATATAATAAGGCATATGCTATGTTTCTTGAAACGCCTGGTAATGATATATGCAAATGAATACTGAAAACAACAACCGCATGTCCCAGTTCTGGACAGTCTACCTTCAACCAGAAGGTGTTCGATGTTCGTGATGTAATATAGCATGATTGTAATCTACAACATTTTGTCTTGTCTCATCTTAACATCCAACTTGTCAGTTATCGTTACTTAATGTTACAGACTAAGGTACATTATAACGCTGTTTACCCGAAATATGCATGACAAAAATTATTAAACAATTCTGAGAGTGTGGGTTCAGAATAATGTCATATTTTCAATTCCTGCGATCTGCGTGCCACCAAATTACTTCCTGAATACATAGCAAGTGGGTGAGAAATGATAAAGGGGAGTCGGCGTCAGCCTCCACGATAGCTCGGATATCTCAATTGATCGCCATCTCTTGTACTACTACCCTTTCCTTCCTGATCCGGGGGTTGGGGAAATAACCTAGATAAAGATGTTTAAGCTCTGAATTATTTTCGTCTTTCAACAATTTAAACATTATTGCAGTTTCTAGCCAATAAAAATACCATAACATACCACTTTATAATTCTAAATAGCATTAAACGTAGAAATTGACATAGATGCCAGTGTTAAAAGTACATGTTGTTTTTGTTTGTTTTGGGTGCATGTCAGCATGAACATAAACCACATATATTCTAATTGACTCTGTCACTGTTAAATCTTGTTTTTAGAACATAGTTAGTGTGCAGAATGTGAAAAAATGACAAACAGTTGATTTGAGGTCAAAATGAGAGTTATGGAAATAGGTAAAATAGCATAGTTTATTTCATAAATAGCTTAAAAGATGCATACCTGTCTGGAATTTAATAAGAACTAGTCTGACATGGACACTATGCTATTGATAATCGATTAGCCTAGAAATATGTTTTCAAATATTAATCTTACAATTACAGAATTTCCATATGTATACTTACGAAGGGAGCAAAAAGCATTACCAGAAATAAAAAATGGATTTCCAAAATTATACAAACTGTTAGATGGGTAGAAAAATGATTGGGAAAAACGTTAGATGGTCAGGACCATGATTGTACAAAAATGTTAGTTAGGAAGGACCTTGATTGTACACACTCTTAGATAGGAAGGACCACTGCTGTTCAAACTGTTAGATTGAACGAAACTAATAATAAAAAACTGTTAGATGGGCAGAACCACGATTGTACAAACTGCTATATGGGAAGCACTATGGCTGTACAAAGTGTTAGATAGAAGGACCATGATTGTTTTAACTGTTTCATGGGAAGCACCATTTCTGTACAAAATGTTAGATGGAAGGACCGACCATAGCTGTACAAACTATTAGATCGAAGGACCATGGCTGTACAAAACGTTAGATGCAAGGACCATGGCTGTACAAACTGTTATATCGGAAGCACCATGGCTGTACAAACTGTTTTATCGGAAGCACCATGGCTGTAGAAACTGTAAAATGGGAAGCACCATGGCTGTACAAACTGTTAGATGGGAAGTACCATGATTGTATAAACTGTTAGATGAGAAGGACCAAATATGTACAAACCTACAGATATAATATCAACGCCGCAGTAGGAAAAAATATATCTATGGGTCTGCATGTTCCTGAGAAATATAGCGTGGTTTGGATGGACGATGGGTTTCCAAGGGCTTTTAGATCCGTTCATATGTTAACTAATACAGTATGTCTATGTAAAAAAGGGATGTTTCAAACCTGAATTTGTATTAATAGTGTTGATTAGAATGCAGATAACGCGTCATGTTCCTAATGCATGCAAAATAAGCGTTATTTGCTCGTCGAGGGTACTCTTATCTCAGTCAGTCGTATACAAAAATAAGCATCAGAAGATAATTTCTACGTCATTCTCTTTGAAAAACCTTGTGTTTAACAATAAATTGTCTCAATTAGAACTGTGGTTTATTATTTCAGGAGAAACTTAAGATGGAACTGCACATATGTTCAGTGTATAAATGTAAAATATACATTGGGTTTGTTCTTAGAAATCCGTCCATGGTTATGTTTTACTCATTTAAGATTCAATGACTTCACGTAAAAATATTCATGGAATCAAGCACGGATACAAAAAACGACATCAAATATATACAGACATATTATTTTTTTCCTTTAAAGTTCTAATGAAAAATTTACGTATACATCCGGTATGCTGCCTCTCAAATGTGACACCAGTACTAGTTTAAATTAGTCCAGGTTTTACCTCCGCCTACATAAGAAGTAGAAGAAGAAGAAGAAGACTTTATTATGCAAACAAATCTGACAAGATCCATAGCATAGCAGAATGAACATCAATGTATAATAATATACTGGTACAGCAAGATGTCATTTGGCATAGTATGTTTACATAATATATTCAAATAGCAATATGAAACTTATATACTTGAAGGTAAAAATTCATGTCGGGAGGGACATGTATTCGATTCAATTCATATACATTGTAGTTAAAAGCACGTCAGTCATATACTAAATGGCGTCTTATTTCAAAAGCCTTAAAAGTAAATGTGGCAAGATTTTTTAATACGACTGAACTTTTACTATTAATCAATTGCAGAAATTTGAAGGAACTTGGATTATGCCAAAAGTAGTTGTTTAAATATTTTTTCCTGATATCTTTATAACTATCGCATTCCAGAACAAAATGAAATTCAATACCCCGCATTTCATACATTTGCGTTCGCGATATGGTAAACTTTCTGGTCTACGCCACCTTCCGGTTTCCACAGCTAACCTGTGTGACGACAAGCGTAATATAGATAGAGCTTTTCTGTATTTTGGTATGTTTACTAGGTTGAGGTACTCGCTAACTTAAAACTGAAAATAGTTCTGTAAAACATTGACCTAGATGACTCATGTATAGTTGCATTTAGATTTTGGACGAAATTGTCTTGCAGTCTTTGTTTAACTAGCAGTAAAAATAATTTAGTACTTCATACTCCTTGACTTAACCAAGCTTCGTAAAACCCTAACTGGGAAAGTAATACTTGCACTTTCGAAGTCCGATTTATTTTGTAAGGATTTACATCAAGTGTAATTTTTAACATATTATACGCGTATTTAATGTATTTGTTCCCTCCACACATACACAGTTTTAACCAATACTTAATAATATTATAATATCTTCCATTTATTAGATTTAATCTTCCTGTTTCACCATAAATAATGTCTTTTTGCGTTGATATTTTAACGCCAAGCAATCTTTTGCAAAATGCTAAATGAGTGCGCTCAACCTGAGATCCAGTATTGAATCCCCATACTTCACCTGAATAGTTGAGAATTGGAGTAATAAGCCTATCTAAAAGATCAAGAATGTGTTTTGGTGAAATATCGGTGAACTTATATAAGTACATATTTTAAAAATAGCCTTTAGTGCTTGGCCTCCTATCATTTTATCAGTTTCATTGAATGAACCTCCGGTGGTGAATAAAATCCCAAGGTATTTGAATTTACTTACAATATCTATTTCTTCATACCATTTTGTACAAAGCTCTTATTGTCAAAATTTACGTGGAAGAGGCATATATTCAGTTGACCAGCTTCCCTCACCATGCATGTTTTACAAGCTTTAATAAACTTAGCCATAGACTAGGTGCTAACAATGTTTTTGTTCTGTCCAAGAATATTCCAACTCCTTGTTATCGCAACACAGGTTGAAATAAATGAGAAATCGCTTACATCATCTCTTATGGAAACACAAACATAGAAATGGTATTATCTTCATCGGTTTTAAACAGCATTGTTTGGTTAAAATCGCAATCACTTATATTTACTTTTGCATATAAGGAAATAAAACTTTTTTTCCGTGACTACCATTAAAGACTATCTATGCTATCCAGTTAATTAGCTTTCAAAGTTACATGTCATGTTTTTTTCTATTAAAAACCTATGCATTTGATCATTGATTGGGCCTTGACGTCATTCTTATTGATATTTTGTAAAAGGTTAATTATAAAAGGGTTTGGCTGTCGTTCCTTGCAATACATTTGTTTAATTTCTTTTACATAAACTATTACCTTTGCTAAAAGGAAAAGAAAATTAAAGATGTTTTTAACGGATTTCCTTAAGAAATTAGCCTTAATGTGTCCGGAACTAGTTTTAACCCAAGGCGTTCCCCAACGTTTAATGATAAACAACTTTGAGGCATGTCCGTGTTATTTTACGTTGCGTTTCTCTGGTTGTGTGTCATTAAACAGGCCCATATGAAATCAGTCTTAATGTATTCAAAACTAGTTTTAACCCAAGGGTTCCTCAACTTTTTTTGAAAAAGCATTTTATAGCACGTGTGGCGTATCCGTGTTATTTTACGTTGTGTGTATTTCGTTGTGTGCCTTTATTACGCTATATGACCTGTCCCTGAAGTTTCCATTGAGCATTATAACACATTTTAATCATTATCCGTAATAATACTAGATAAAAACGACTGCTGTATAAATAAATGCTCATATAAGCTGACACACATATTCACCGTTAAAAAGAATGTTATTATTCTCAAAATGACTTACACGACTTAGTTTGCATCCCTCTATTTCTCTCATCGAAATGTATATGTATACATTAACGTTGTTTGTTAAACCTAAAGATACGGTGTCAACACCAACAGAGCTCCAGGAGAGGTACGAGATTGCGAACCTACAGAACTTTAAGCCCGTATCCATCTAGCTCGGAATTGCAGGGAGATCTTAAAATTATTGGATCAGCTTATTAATATCGAGTAGTGCCCTACACAGATGAGATAGTTATAAGGAAGGGAGCGTATCGAGTCCTTTACTATCGTGTTGAATGCGTACCAAACTTGTCGAATCGATATATAATGTTTCCAGTCCGTACTAAATTTGTCAAATCTGTAGCAAACGCGTCCAGCACATTTTTTCGAGTATCTTTTAGTCGAGTCTATTCCGAACGTTAGTCATCCGACAAAGCTTGTCGAATCCGTACCTAAAATGTCGAATCAATAATTAGCTTGTCGAATCAGTTTGCAATTTATCAATTTTGTACTTAACTTGTCGAATCCATTCAAGTATTATCGAGTCCTAACCAAAATTGTGGAATATGTATCAATCTTGTCGATTCCGTAAGGTTTGGTCGAATCCGTTGCAAATTTATAGATTACATACCAGACTTGTTTGGTCCGTATCAAATTTATCGAATAGTTACCAAATATTTCATATCCTTATCAAATAGTCAAACTCATATCAAACTTAACCAATCAGTATTAAACTTGTCGAGTCTATAGAAAAGGTGTCAAGAACGTACAAAATGTGTCGAATCCGTACCAATCTTGTCAAATCTGTACCACAGTTTTCGATTCGCTTTTAATTTTTAGAAGATGAGTTTTAGATAAACTTCCACGATGCATTGATTCGTCAAATTGGTTGGTTGTTCAATTATTTTGTCCTATGGTTTTGTTGTTATTTTTTAGTTCAAATTGGAAATGACGCGCAATATTTTGACACCATTCATTAACATGTGGACAACAACCAAAGCTATTGTAAATTAACAAGTATTCAGTCTTTGTAAGACAACTTGTTTCCTGTTTACCAATTTCACTAACTGTCTAGAATCTTTTACGCATTTATGTGTTTACGAGATAAGAAAGTCAGTTATTGAGCTGCCTAGAAGCGCCACAATAGGTTTTATCAGGATGGAACTAGATAATTCCAAAAAAGTCATTTACTTGATATGGGTTCATTTTTACCGTGTTAGAAAGGTTTATTTTGTGCTGATGATGAGGACATGCCTCGTTAGTACAAACTCAAGGGAATACCAATATTTCGATCATCAACAACAACGAAATATGGGCTTGACTCCTCCCGATACATGAAAGATGCAAAAAAGCATTTTAGTAATATATAGAAGATATTTGTTTATTTCAGTGTAAGATCGTGTTTTGTTTCATGAGTGTCATAGAAAAAATATTTTCACGAGTGGCGAATCTCACTTGCGGAGTTTTATTAGTAATATATTTATTTAATTTATTTTCTTAATAACTTTTTTGAAAAAGGTGACTTTTACGCCGTAACCCATGGGATGCCCCTCACGTAAATTCTATATATAAAATAGCAGATGACGTAGCTTTCATTATTTTATTTCCGGTTTGTTTAGAAATAGTTATCCGATATTCTTTTTAGTGAACACATTTTATGAACAATAATCAATGAAGTTTTATAAGTGCAACTATGTTCCAAACAAATAAAAAACACTTTTATTTTAAGCGGGACAAGAATATATAACCAAATTACTACGCCGTTATTTATTGAATGAAAATTTGAAAGGTCGAATGTGTTAGCAAAACAGTAGCGGATAGTCATTGGATATAAAACATAGTTTTAGAGTGTGTTTCATGACACATGGATATTAAGTCATCTTACTCTTATTCTTACAGAGACCAGCCTGTTTTGCTTGAAGACAGGTCGACTTCAAGGTAAAGAGGAGGACCACGCTAGTTTGTTGACAAATTTTGAGGCGTTGGTGAGGTAAAAAATATCAGTAAATCTGTATATTGTTGTGTGAATTTTCCGGGAAGTTTGTATTACGTATTACAACGACATTCAGTTCAAAATACATTTGAACGATGGTATAAATTATATTTACGTTCGAACAGCTGTTTTCGTATGTAATTTGTTTGGTATGAAAGCAAATGATCGAACATTCAGCTTCAAGATCAAGACAACGTTTGAAAAACGGGATAACCATTTTCTAATTAACAGTAAGTTGTTAATTTCCAAATATATCTTTGTTTAAACTTATGTAAAATTTCTTAAAATTTTAAATATTTTCATTGCCAACATTTTCAGGTTTGAAGTGACGTGTTCTCTTTTGATCAAGGAGAAGTAACTTCAATGAAATTTAAAAGTAGTTCTGAAAGTTGATATTTTCTCTCCTTATTTTGCAGTGAAAATATCAAATATTGCAATTTCACTGATAAAACTCCATATTTCATCAAAGGGCATGAAAGAAAAAATACTTTTCTTTTCTGACTATTCGTACCTGTCAATTATTGTTCCATTATGTTACAGAATAGAGAACAATTTATTACAGTGTGTTTGTCTATCTATTTTACGTACATAGACAAGTGATACACGTATATGCACGAAACAATATAATTATGACAGAATTGAGAATGAACTTTTGTTGCCTTTACTATGTCTTCCATTATGTAACCTCCATGTTGCGAGCATGGACCATATTTAAGCTTAAACTAAGCTGTGTGAGTCTTTCTAAACAATTGATTATTAACATCTAAATATTGTCAGTCAAATAAGACAATCACAAATGTGACTTCGCAAGCTGGGATATCTGTTTGTTGTTGGTCGCAATATTGGTTCGGCATTCCCTTGCGTTTTTCCTTACAAGGCTTGTCCACAACATCAGCACGCAAAGAAAGTTATTTTGTGACACTCTGGTGATAGAAAAGAATTAAAATCAAGTAAATTACTTTCTTGACAAAAACCACTTTTACGCTAATTGGCAGCTTAATCGTCACAATCACTGACTGTGGTATAAACATTGACAAGTACAAGGTGCCTGGTGTTTGTTTAAAACTGAATATTGTAAAAAAACAAACCATTTTGTCCAAAAAAGGTAGCATCGTGATCAGTAAGTTTGGTGTTTTTGTTGCAAAGAATATAAGATTCTAGATTTGAAGGTGCCAGAATCTCCCATGAAATCTCGCGCGAAGCAAACTATATACGCAATAATTAACACCGTGACACGAACAAATGTTTACACCAGGCCATAAATAGTTTTGTTGAACAAATGTTGGTACGTAACCAATATAGCCATTATAAATGGCTTTTTAAATTATTAAGTACGTGACCACCATTTCCCCAGTTAAACACGCCCATATATGGCTAATATTTGTCTTATCTGTACACAAATCATGTGGGGGGTTTTCCATTCGATCAATAAAGTCAAATGAGTTAAACACGATAATTCATTAAATATAATAATCTTTTGTTGCATCACTCTATATTGAGCGCCTTTCAAACACGAGTTTTCAATTCAATGCAGAAGAAATTGCAAGTTATCTGTGGTAAAACTATATAATTTGAGGTCAGTCAACTCTTACATATATCCTATCCTAAATGGGATTTCTCTTAGGACAGAGACAAGTAACACTAATATGTTTCTGGGGAGCATTACATTATACAGCAGGCAATTTTATTGAGTACAAATCGTGGACATTCCTTAAGGCATGTTTCAGAATATTTGTTCAGGAAATTTTGGGAAATGTCGAAAGTTATCTTTGGTGAGACATGAAACTCACTGCAACTATTAATGTAACAAGAGGAAAAACCGATCCTTGATCTGTTTTACCGCTAATCAACAATTTTGAATGTTTTTTTTTAAATTCAACATAAAGAGCAGCAACGTTTCACATATGGTGCATTTATATCTATGTTATATTTTTTAAAGAAAAAAACATTCGATATTGTTGTTTAGCGGTAAAGTCACATTGGAGTGGAGTATACCTCAGGAGTTGGGAGTGGTTTACTAGATTCAGTATGTCCGTACGTCTGTCTCTAGCAAAATTAAGGTGCGAATTTGGATTAAACATCACAGCAATGTTTCGTATCAAGCCAAGTTATACATTCCGTCGACAGGTTTCGCTCGGCCAATGGTGCTACATACAAACTATCAAAGGTTTGTGCCTAGCGGTTTCAGATAAGAAGATTTTAAAGATGTCTCTATATAAGTATGAAAGAAACTTGTCATCCCTGGGGTTTTGACCCCAGGGGCATAATTTGAACAAACCTGGTAATGGACCGCTAGGCAATGTATTACACTATATATCAAAGCTCTTGGCCTCATGTTTTTTGCCAAGAAGATTTTTTCCTTTCTCTTGAAAGTAAGTACAGAGTTAATATTTGGCACCATCAAAGACAGATACTAGAAGCAGGCAAAATAATTGTGGCAAACCAGCTTTGTCAAAAAAATAATTTCAATCAAACAGCTTTGAAAGAACACATACAACGTTGTTGTTTTCGCCCACCAGTTTCTCAATTTCATAAAAAATTTATAACGTTTATGCTCACATTACATGTTTGACAATGTTTAAAATGGTATAATGATAATAATCATAATCATATGACTCAAAGGGCAACGAAAATTGTAAATAAAAAAGAATTAACGATAGTTGTTCTTTAAACACTAAGAAAATACCAAACAAAGAGAAGAGCAAGAGGTTAACACTTTTTTGAATGAAGTCCCTGGCCAAACCATATTTGTTCTATACGGAGAGGATAAAGTAAGCTGCTTAACAGATAATGCAAACGGAGATACTAGTAAAGTGTGTGAAAAAACGCTACGCTACCCACTGCAGAAAGAACAACGCCTGTTACTATCACTGTAATCTTAAAGATGCACTCTTACTCCCAGATAAAATTTACCACAAATAATAATATTGTTTAAATATTCCAAAAAGGATGAATACATGTCGAAAACAATGCTTCTGATGAATGAGTTTAATTTGAAAGAAACGAGCATTAAACACGGTATTTCTATCTTATGAACTTATAGTAGACAACAGTAAATATCTTAGCATTCACCAATCAGCTAATATTATTTAGTAAGTAGTTAAATGTGTATCAGTCAAAACGGATGATACATGTGTTTGTTTTGGTTTTGAATAAGAGTGTCACTGTAATTGCTACTATTGTATAGCACTCTCTGTTAAGCATTACGATGGAATTCAGAAGTAGAAGGCGCGCTGGCAAATTACTTTGTGGTGAATGTGAGTTTAAATCCTAAAGTGACCAAATTTAGTGGGCCCCTTGTCTTGTGATGAGTCGTTCCATCGTGTAAGAGAAGATGTATTAGTGATTGAGTCAAGCATGCAGAGACACATTCGTGGAAACCACGATGCAAATCTAGTGGAAACTAATATTGATATATTTTTGCCGGTTTTTTGTAGGGTCTTTATTAAATTACTGAAGTTGAATATGAGATCATACAAAATAAAAAGTAATTGAACGAATTCATTTGGAAGTTTTGTTAAAGAGGTTAAAGTGTTTGACTTTACATCTATAGAGGCGTTCATATACCTTCAAAAATCCCTTTTCTAAAATAAACTCTCTGCATAGCTGCAAGTACCGACCCGTTAAGTAAATCGTTTAACTTAAGACTTTTTCCAATATCGTAGAAGTGTCGCGAAGGTATATATCGGTTATCTACCTGACATTGAAAGGCTTTCAACAAAGTACAACTTAACACACTTTCTTAACAAGCACTCGAAAACTAGATTTTTTTCCAAATAAATTAGCCTGGAAATATGTTTTGAAGAAATCTGTACACGAATTCGAAATCTACGTGTTGGCATGACCCAATGACAACTTCTGCCGACTTCAATCTCATCCGGGAGGTGCTAATAGCCGGTATTAAAAAAGGAACGTGTCCAGTATTGCCCTGTAAAACATTATTATAAATGTCCAAATTACATGTGACAGGTAATCCACTAATGACCACGTACAGTAATTGAAGTACTTTCTCGGTCACATTGGTAATCTTGTGAGGACAAACAAGCTCACTTCATGTCTGCGTACGCTCATCACTTTACAGCAATTAACTTTGATTGCTTAACTTTTCCTCAGAGCTTTAAAAGATGTTAATTTTGTTTTCGTGGTAACGACTGAAATAAGGGATAAATTCGAATAAAGTTCAGTCAAACTATGCTAAATGAGTCTGTTCATGATCAATACTGAAAAATTTCCTTTTAAAACTGCCGTGTTCGTTTTGGGGGGAAACCGGTCAGAACACAGTGTTGTAAATGCTCAATGATCAGTCTTTTTATTGAAATTTACTGCGAGTGGTTATGCATTTTTCATACGTGATACACGAATGGCATGGTTCATTAAGTAAAAAATATATTCTTGATATGTTAAACAATTAAAAAACACAATAAAAACATTCCAGTATAAATAATACTTGAATATGTTACTAAGCAATCTCATTAAAATCAGATCCCCAATACACGCTTCATGTCGTTACGCTATTACATAATGTAATAAAATGAAGTGAACGTCAAGATATGATTTTAATGAGATTGGTTACTAAGGAAATACCGCTTTAACATCTGTAGATTGCGAATATCTGTACATCCATTAAGAATTTAAAATGGAAGCTATGATATAAATAACATTCCATGTAACGAAAGTTATTGTATTTGTTGTAATCAAGTAAATATTTAGGATGAGTTCCATTTCGCGTGTATATGCCCATGTTATATGGTTCAAAAGAAACACATTAAAGTAATTATCATCTACGCTCCTCTGTTTAAATACAACCAACTATTAAACAATTAATCGATGATTAACCTGTGCAATTATGATAAGAATCCCTTTGTATTCGTTAGCTACTTTAAATAATTGATCTTAATACTGTTCAACCTCTGCTATCATACTGTTTCCAATACTGCAACATTATTGGGTTAAAAACTTACATGTTCTTATATATAAGTTTTAACAAAGTATGTTATGTTCTTAATGTCCTTACGGTCATACCTACAATATCTGGCTCTGATATTATTCGAAATAGGTGGCGTTGACGTTAAGTTATTATATTTTATGTAACAATATTGATATTTAAAAATACAAAGCCTGTCCACGAATTTAAAGAAAAGCCCTCTTATATAGTTCCATCAACAGATTAACACTGTAACACTAATCACTTACATTTGGCAGCGTGACACCAACGTCTTCACACCAGTTGTTCTCACTACTATAAAAAGGGGCCGAGTTATTTAAAATCCATACAGCTCATATTCAGATGGGCAGAAATATCTAACCCAAGAATAAACATTTCAAAACAAACAATATATAGTGAAAAAACACTGGGATTTATTATAATTCCACATCTAATGGTATCTATAACACATAGGCATTAAAAAAACAAACATTAAATGTCAAAGTACCAATTGCGTCACAAAGAAAACAGCAACACACACAATGTTAATCGTAAAGACTGATAATCACGTTCTAAACAGTCCCTACTAAATTTGTCGAATCCGTATCAAACGCGACCAGTCCTTACCAAACTGGTCGAGTCCGTATCACTGAGCTGAGAGTCTGTTTCATACCAAGTGTGTCGATTCCGTACCAAAATTGTCAAATCAGCTATATACTTTTCAAATCCGTACCAAACTTTTCGAATCCTTACAAAATGTGTCCAGTCAGTACAGCAACTGTCGAATACGTACCAGACTAAACGAATTCGTATCAATCGTTTCGACTCCGTAGAAAACTTGCCAAATCTTACATGAAGCTACGTTATTGGCTACGCAACATGATGTGAATGGCGCATCGAATGACAGGCTTAGCCTCAGCTATTGTAAATGAACAAGCATTCAGTCTTTTTAAGACAACTTGCTTCCTGTTTACCAATTTCACTAACAAATATCTAAAATCTTTTACGCATTTATGTGTTTATGATATAATTTATGAAAGTCAGTGATTGAACTGCCTAGATGCGCCACAATAAGTTATGTTTCTTTTCTGAGTGTTCGTACCTGTCATTTAATGTAAGATTATGTTATAGAAAAGAGAGAAATTTGATACATTTTGTTAGTCCAACTGCCATCGTTGAGTGAAGAATATAGACGATGGTATATGCACAAAACAATATAATAACGGCAGAATTGAGAAGAAATCTTTGTCGCTTAAACTTTGTCTCCAATTATTTGACCTCCATATAGCGTGAAGACAGGACCATATTCAAACTTGAACTAAGCTGGGTGAATCTGACTTACCTTCTTATTACATCTTATTATTGTCACTCCTTTAAAAAATGTAGATGTGGATTTGCAATGTATGGCTTCTGGTTGTTATTCGCAATATTGGCTTCCTTTCGTTTGTCAATGCAAAGCTGTCGACAATATCAGCACGGAAAAGATGTTATTGTGTGACACTCTGATAAAAAGACAGAGTTAGACAATTTTCCATATTGACAAAAACCACTATGACGCTAATTTGCAGCTTAATTGTCGCAATCATTCACTTTAACTGACTATGGTATAAGAACAGACAAGTAAAAGATTCCTGGTATTTGTTAAAACATTGTAAAGAGAAAACGTTTTGTCCAAAAAAAT
Organism: Mya arenaria; assembly: GCF_026914265.1. Taxonomy (NCBI): domain Eukaryota; kingdom Metazoa; phylum Mollusca; class Bivalvia; order Myida; family Myidae; genus Mya; species Mya arenaria. The sequence continues at coordinate 71,038,208 of NC_069129.1, read as the reverse complement.
CGTGATCAATTAGTTTGTGTTTCTTGTTCGAAACATTTATAAGATAGTCCGCGGTGCTGGAATCTTCCGAGGCTTCTCACGCGAAGTAAATGATATATACCCAATGATTAACACCGTGGCACTTACAAATGTGTATATAAGGCCATAAATAGTGTGTTGTTTTTTTATAAAAAACAAAGGCTTTTCTTTAACATAAGTTTTTATTTCATTTAATCATTAATGTCAAAGGAGTTAAACATGATAAGGCATTAACAAATAAAAAGACAGGTTGCATCAAGCTATATTGTGCGCCTTTAAGATTAATACGAGTCATCAGTTCAATGCAGAAAATATTGCGAGATACCTGTGGTGATATAATGAAAGAGGAGGTCAGTTAACTCTTATACAGTAAATAACCGATTCTAATTATAATATCTCGTAGGGCATAGGCAGTTATAACACTAATACGTTTATGCTCTTGGGGGCATTTAAACAAGCTGATAATAATACAGAAGGCAATTTTATTTAGTATAAGTCGTGGACATTTCTACAGAACTGTTAGAATACATATTACCGATTATTTCTTTAGCAAATTTTGGGAATCTTTGGTATGATATAAAACATACTGAAACTATTCGTGTAATAAATCTAACCCACCCTTGATTATTCTTTTCCAGAAATGGCGTTTGTCAGACTTTGTAAACATACTAGTTGCTTAATTGTGATTTTATATGTGTATATTATGCAGCGTTCAACATGTAGTGCAAATTAAACATACGGTACTGACAGAAACTAGAAGCAGACAAAATAACCGTAGCAAACCTGCTATGTTAGAAAAAGAATTTCAATATTTTCAAAAACACAGCTTATAGCTTTGAAAGAACACAAAGAAGTTGGTACACGTTTAACGTGTTCAGGAACGTTTCATGATATTGTAGGAATGCCATTCGGTAATTGTCTACACAGAAATAAAATCATTATTCTATTTCAGCCTTATCGCATTTTCTATCATTCACATGGTATCTTTCCACATTTTAACACAATCACAATATGGCTGATAAATAGTATTCATTTAATAAGAATTTTTATAAGAAATCAATCAATCAAAATATATTTGGGAATATCAAACAAAGATAAAGAAATAAACCATGAAAAGGGAAATCAACGCCGAAGTGGAAAAATATCTTTCTACGGGTCTACATTATCATGATCCTGAGAAAAACATATGGTATTGTTGGACGTATGGCTTTCCAAAGGTTTTTAGATCCGTTCAAAAATAAATATTGATACATTGTGTCTAGGTTGTAGAGTAACAAATACTGATAAGTTATGAATTTTGAGATCAAGACAGCTACTTAGATTGCTAAAATACTAATGAAACGATAACACTGGTTTTCATGGCATGACATTCACCTCTAAACAGGGTTTTCATTTGAATTATTGACTACTGTGGTTGTCCCTGTAGATTGTTTTGTGTTGTATTAGCTCAAATAAGCTACTACTTCATCATGGCTCGTATATACCTACATTAGTTCAAAACATGCATTTTTAAAGCTGAATATGTATCAATAGTGTTGATTAGAATGCAGTTACGCAGATATGTTGGTATAGCATGCAAAAGAATCGTTAACTGCTCGTCGAAGGTACTCTAATCTCAGTAAGTCGTCTACACAAACAAGATTCAGAAGATAAGTACTACGTCATTCTCTTTGAAAAAACATTGTGCTTAACATTAAATAGTCTCGGCTAAAAGAGTTCATTTAGAAACCTATTCTGAGGCTGGCTTGCTGCACTAGCCTTTGTCTGTGGTGTAAGTTCGTTGTAAAACAAGGTATGTACACATTAAATTAATCACTGTTTTGATACGCTCCTACGTCAGAGTGTTGTCTAGTATTTTAGGAGAAAACTGACATGTAACTAATTCGCACATAAGTGCAGTTTATAAATATATAGTAAGGATAGACTTTGTTCTAAGAAATGCGTACGTGGTAATGATTTACACATTCAGGAATCAATGATGTTACGTAAAAATATTCATGGAATCCAACATGGATACATAAAAAACGATATCACATATATACAAATGTTTTATTGATTCCTTTCCGGTATATATTCAAGATGTGTTTAGCTGATTTCCTTAAGAAACTTGTCGAATCCATTGAAAAATTATCGAGTCCTAACAAATTGTCTAGTCTATATCATTCTTGTCGATTCCGTAACAATGTGGTCGAATCCGTAGCAAAATTGTAAATTCCACACCAAACTTACTAGGTCCATATCAAACTTATCGAAATTTGACCAAATATTGCATATTCATATAAAATAGTCAAATCCATTACAAACCTGACCAATCAATACAAAACTTATCGAGTTTACACAAAATGTGTCCAGAACGTACAAAAGTGTCTATTCCGCATTAATTTGTCGGTCGAATTCGTACCAAACTTGTCGATTCCGTACCAAAGTTTTCGATTCCGTACCAAACATGCCAAATCTGTATTAAACTTGTCGAATTCGTACCAAAGATGTCGAGTCTTCACAAAAATTAACTCAACAAACATAACACAATTGTTGCAAATATTTCATTCTTGTCTAATCCGTATCAAACTTGTCGAATCCGTACAGAACTTGTTAAGTCCGAACAAAAATTGTTGGGTCCCTACTTACATTGTAGAATCCGTATCAATCTTGCCGAGTCTGTACCAAACTTGTCGAATCTGTACCCAAATAGTCGAATCCGTGCTAAACTTGTCCAATCAGTACTAAACTTGTCGAGTTCCTACCAAACTTGTTGAATGCGTATCAAGCTGTTCGAATTAATACAAAAATAAATAATCGAGATTCTCGCATTTGTTTTAATCTTATCGAACCCAAACAACATTTGTCGAGTGAGTACAACTACTGTCGAGTTCGTACCAAATGTATGGAATCCGTATCAATAGTGTCGACTCTGTACCAAACTTTTCAAATCTGTGCCACAATTGCCGAGTCCATAACGAACCAAAATTTTCGAATCCGTACGAACCTGCTCGAATTCGTATCAAATTTGTCGAGTCCGCATCAATCTCTGAAATTAAAGAAGGTCCATGTGAATGTGTTTGTAAGTTTGGGTAAGGACCCTTACAATTGGATGAAACTGTTGGTTTTGAAAATACATACAGGATGTTAAATTAGTGAAGACACAGCATGATGTGGGTTGCTCATCGAATGACGGGCGCACCCTCACCAAGGAAATAACCGGCATACAACACTGCACTAAACAGTTAATATTTGTAGAAGATGAGTTTTAGATAAACTACCACGATGCATTGAATCGTCATATTATATTGGTTGATTGTTTAATTATGTTGTCCAATGGTTTTATTTTCGACTTAGTTCAATTTGAAAAAGACAGGCAATATGTTGACACCATTTATTTATATGTGGACAACAACAAAACCTACTGCAAATAAAGAAGTATTCAGTTTTTGTTAGACAACTTGTTTCCTGTTTACCAATTTCACTAACAAAAATCTAGAATATTTTACGCATTTATGTATTAACGATAAAAGATTTTCCCACGAAGAAATAATAAATAATGTCAAATGAGTTAATAACGACATTTCATTTAATATAATAGTCTTTTGTTGCATCAATCTATAATGACCGCCTTTAAGATCAAATCACGAGTTTTCAATTCAATGCAGAAGAAATTGAAGAATGAGTAATCTGTGGTAAAGCTATATTATGTAAGGTCAGTCAACTCTTACATATAACCTATCCAAATTGTGATGTCTCTTAGGACAGAGACAAGTAACACTAATATGTCTCTGGGGAGCATTACATTATACAGCAGGCAATTTTATTGAGTATAAATCGTGGATATTCCTCAAGACATGTTTCAGAATATTTCTTTAGGAAATTTTGTGAAATTTCAAAAGTTATCTTTGGTGAGACATGAAACTCACTGAAACTATTAATGTAATAAGGTAAACCCGATCCTTGATCATTTTTACCGCTAACCAACAATTTCAAATATTTTTCTTTAATTCAACATAAAGAGCAGGAACGTTTTACATATATAAATGTACCATATGTAAAACGTTGCTGCTCTTTATGTTGAATTAAAAAAACATTCAAATTGATTTGCGGTAAATTCGCCTTGGAAGTGAGTATACCTCGGGAGTTGGGAGTGGTATACTAGATTCAGTATGCCCATACGTCTGTTGTAGCAAAAATCTTGTGCGAACTTGGATGAAACTTCACAGGAGTGTTTCGTATCAAGCACAGTTGTACATGCCGTCGACAGGTTTCGCTCGGGCAATGATGCTACCTACAAACTATCAACAATATGTGCCTAGCGGTTTCAGACAAGAAGATTTTCAAAGATTTTTCTATATAAGTATGAAAGAAGCTTGTCATCCCCGAAGTAGGGCCAGTTTTGACCCCAGATGCATAATTTGAACAAACTTTGTAGAGGACAACTAGACAATTTAATTCACTAGATATCAAAGCATTTGGCCTCATGTTTTTTATCAAGAAGAGTTTTCCTTTCTGTTGAATGCAAGTGCAGAGTAAGTATATGGTACCATAAAAGACAGAAACTAGAAGCAGGCAAAATAAACCAGCTATGTTAGAAAAAGAATTTCAATCAAACACTTATAATAGCTTTGAAAGAACACATTGAAAGTTGTTGTTTTCGCCAACCAGTTTCTCAATTTCATAAAATTATAATAACGTTTTAATTCACATTACATATTTTAAAATGTTTTAAGTGGTATTCAGGTTCTTAAGAATCAATAACATATTAGTTATGTTAGATATTAATTTTGTGTCGTACACATTTTTGGTTATTTTATTATCCAGAACATTTGAAAATGCTCCGTGTTTCACACCCACACTTGTTTAAAAACGTATTTTGGATATTTGAGTGGTCTATTGTGGTTTAAATGTAGAAGTCAGTTAATGACAAAGTGGATAAACTGAATAATATGACTCAAAACACAAACAAAAAACGTAAATAAATAAGAGATAATGATAGTTGTTCGTTAAACATTAAGAAAATACCAAACCAAAGAGAGGAGCAAGAGGTTAACATTTTTGTGAACAAAGTCCTTGGCCAAACCATTTTTGTTTTATACGGAGAGGATAAAGTAAGCTGCTTAACAAATAATACAAACGGAGATACTAGTTAATTCTGTGAGGAAAACGTTTAGCTTAGACATTGCAGAGAGAACTACGCCTGTTACTATCACTACAATCTACATTGCTTCTATTGTATCACACTCTCTGTTAAGCATTACGATGGAATTCAGAAGTAAAAGGCCTCTGGCAAAATCAAGGCAAATTACCTTGTGGTGAATGTGAATTTAAATGTTAAAGTGACCAAATTCAATGAGCCCCTTGTGATAAGTCGATCCATCGTGTAAGAGATGGTGTATTAGTGACTGAGCGGAAACACATTGGTAGCAACCACGATGCAAATCCAGGGGAAACTGATATATATATATGCAATTTTTTGCACCATTTTATTTATTTATATTTCACCTGAAGGTATACGATCAAAATTATTATTGCAAGATTAATGTATTCGGTAGTTATTACCCATTATTTGGTATTATTCGGTATCATTTGGTATTAAGAGCCACTCACATGGAACCGAAAAACTCTGACATTCTCAGATTACTTGGCAATGTTAATAGACAGTCAGACAGATTATTTATTTGTACGATCCACATCGACAACAACACATATGTTTATAATGATCAATGTCAACATGTATGCAACAAAATGGTTAATGTTTGTAATTGTTTAATCTATTTAAATCAGTGAATGGACCGATTTTAATTTATAAAGTTCTAACATTAATTTAAGAGTGATGAGTAATGATACACTAAACATGAGCAGAGCATGTGGAATTTTCAGATTGAGCTTAAGCGCATATCGCATGGCCGGGAAGGAAGACAAGGTGACTGGAGTGATTATAGGAGCCAGTAAAGCGGTCAGCAGAACCACAGACATTGCGAAAGAGTGGGACAACTTACGAGACGTTGATGTGTATTTGAAATCCAAATCTATGAGTTATAGCCTTGTGTTTACTGGATGGCGGGCGGGGGGGGGGGAGGGGCATGGAACCTTTTTTAAATGAAAAGTAGATATATTTTTGCAAATAGTCTAAATTAAAAACCAAAAGATTTATGCAAATAGTCTAGATCCAAAAAAAACAAAAGTCATTATATTTCGCTAGACAAATTAAATAGTTTTCGAAAATCTTTAAGCAATATTATTTGTCATTAGCTCCAAAGAGGAAACCGAATAAGTTTGTGATGACTTTCACTTTAGTCAGCCTAATAAATGCTATAAATTCGGAATGATATAATACGATAAGCTTTGTGGAGATTGAACATGCTATTATATTATTAAAAAAAATTGAATATTGAATGTGCAGATATATTAGCTGGGCCAAGTTTGCTATATACTTTACTCCAGATATGAGAACAGAATACATTATTGTACCATTGCTTAAAAAAGGCTATGTAAACGATCTTAACTTTATCGGTACGTTATTCGTGGTATGCATCAATACTCTTAATTGATGGTTAAATATCATAACTATATAAGTTATGCTATTGGTCTAAATCAAGGGGAAGGGCTAATATTCCGATATTATTTTACAAGATAACGCGTAAATTCCACTATAAATGTAGACGAGTTTGTTTAAATTGTGTTTCTCTTTGCTGATGATCTGCCCATTTTAGCAATGTCACCTACTTAGATTCAACACCATTTAGATATGCGTAATACATATTGTAATACATTGTGTCTAAAAGTTAATACTGCAAAACAAAACATGGTATTTCGTAAACACAGATTGTAGTAACCGCATGAAAACTGCACCTATGCAGGCCAAAAGATCGAAGTCATTAATGGTTTTAATTACTTAGGTACGTGCTTTACATGCATTTTTTAATAAATGTGAAAATGTGATTGATAATCTCATATTTTTTGCCGTTTGTTTGTAGGGTCTTTATTAAATTACTGATGTTGAATATGAGATCATACAAAATTTAAAGTAATTGAACAAATTCATTTGGAAGTTTTGTTAGAGGTTAACATGTTTGCTTGATATCTATAGAGGCGTTCATCGACCTTCAGAGATCGCTTTTCTGAAGAAAAAAAAAGGCACAGCTGCAAGTACCGACCCGTTTAGTAAATCGTTTAACTTAAGACTTTTTTCAATATCGTGGAAGTGTCGCGAAGATATATATCGGTTATCTACCTAACATTTAAAGGCTTTCAACTAAGAATAACTTGACACACTTTCTTAACGAGCATTCAAAAACTGGATTTTACCCAAATAAATTAGCCTGGTGAAGAAATCTGTACACGACTTCGAATCGACGTGTTGGCATGACCGAAAGACAGCTTCCGTCGACTTCAGTCTCGTCCGGAAGATGCTTATAACAGGTATTGTAAATGGAACGTGTTTAGTATTGCCCTGTAAAACATAATTGTAAATATCATAATATTGTAATATTACATGTGACAGGTAATTCACTAATGACCACGTACAGTTATTGAAGTACTTGCTCGGTCACATCGATAAACTTGTGAGGACAAAAAAGCTCACTTCATGTCTGCGTACGCTCATCACTTTACAGCAATTAACTTTGATAGCTTAACTTTTTCTCAGAGCTGAGCTTTAAAAGATGTTAATTTTGTTTTCGTGGTAACGACTGAAATAAGGGATAAATTCGAATAAAGTTCAGTCAAAGTATGCTAAATGAGTCTGTTCATGATCAATACTGAAACATTTCCTTTTAAAACTGCCGTGTTCGTTTTGGGGGGAAACTGGTCAGAACACAGTGTTGTAAATGCTCAATGATCAGTCTTTTTATTGAAATTTACTGCGAGTGGTTATGTCCTTTTTCATACGTGTTACACGAATGGCATGGTTCATTAAGTAAAAAATATATTCTTGATATGTTAAACAATTAAAAACACACAATAAAAACATTCCAGTATGAATAATACTTGAATATGTTACTAAGCAAATACCGCTTTTACATCTGTAGATTGCGAATATCTGTACATCCATTAAGAATTTAAGCTGGAAGCTGTGATAGAAATAACATTCCATGTAACGAAAGTTATTGTATTTGTTGTAACCAAGTAAATAATTAGGATGAGTTCCATTTTGCGTGTATATGCCCATGTTATATGGTTCAGAAGAAACACATTAAAGTAATTATCATCTACGCTCCTCTGTATTTAAATACCACCAACTATTAAACAATTAATAGATGATAAACCTGTGCAATTATGTTAAGAATCCCTTTGTATTCGTTAGCTACTTTAAATAATTGATCTTAATACTGTTCAACCCCTGCTATCATACTGTTTCCAATACTGCAACATAATTGGGTTATAAACTTACATGTTCTTATTTTTAAGTCTTAAACAAGTCTATTATGTTCTTCATGTCCTTAGCAACGTTTACTAGACTTTGATACGGTCATACCTACAAAATCTGGCTCTGATATTATTCGAAATAGGTGGCGTTGACGTTAAAGTATTTTAACATTTATGTAACAATATTGATATTTAATTATACAAAGCCTGTCCACGATTTTTAAGAACAGCCCTCTTAAATAGTTCCATCAACAGATTAACACTTTAACACAAATCACTTACATCCGGCAGCGTGACACCGAAGTCTTCACACCAGTAGTTCTAACTGACATTTAAAGTGGTCGAATTATTTAATATCCATTCAGCTCATATTCAGATGGGCAGAAATATATAACCCATGAAAAAAATCAAAACAAACAATATGTAGTGAAAAACACTGGCATTTATTATAACTTTATTGGCAAATCTACATCTAATGGCATCAATCACACACTGGAATTATACTAAATAACATCATTTTTCAACTCACCAATTACAGAGAATTGCAACACATATAGTTTTAATCTTCAAGACTGATAATCACGTTCTAAACAGTCCGTACTAAATTTGTCGAATCCGATCAAACGCGTCAAGTCCTTACCAAACTGGTCGAGTCCGTACCACTGAGCTGAGAGTCTGTTTCATACCAAGCGTGTCTATTACGTATCAAAATTGTCAAATCAGTAATTGACTTTTCAAATCCGTACCAAACTTGTCGAATCCTTACAAAATTTGTCCACTCAGTACAACAATTCTCGAATACGTACCAAACATAACGAATTCGTATTAATCGTTTCGACTCCGTAGAAAACTTGTCAAATCTTACATAAAGCTACGTTATTGGCGACGCAACATGATGTGGATGGCGCATCGAATGACGGGCTTACCCTCAGCAATTGTAAATGAACAAGCATTTAGCTTTTTTAAGACAACTTGCTTCCTGTTTACCAATTTCACAACCAAATATCTAAAATCTTTTACGCATTTATGTGTTTATGATATATGAAAGTCTCGTAACGTCAAACACAAGGGAATACAAATATTTCCACCAACAACAACATGATGCCAAAGTTCTGGACAACCTTCGTAGTACGTGTACGAATTTAGAACTGGACTCTTTCTGATACATAAAAGATGCAAAACTAACATTATAGTATTAAAGACATATGTATATGTTATGTTTCTTTTCTGAGTGTTCGTACCTGTCATTCAATGTAACATTATGTTATAGAAAAGAGAGAAATTTAATACATTTTGTTAGTCCAACTGTTTTTCGTGCCATCGTTTAGTGAAGACCGCAGACGATGGTATATGCACGAAACAATATAATAACGGCATAATTGAGAATAAATCTTTGTCGCTTATACTTTGTCTCCAATTATTTGACCTCCATATAGCGTGAAGACAGGACCATATTCAAACTTGAACCGAGCTTGGTGAATCTGTCTTACCTACTTATTACATCTACATATTGTCAGTCCTTTAAGAAAACCATAGATGGCTTCTGGTTGTTATTCGCAATATTGGCTCCCTTTCGTTTGTCCATGCAAGGCTGTCCACAATATCAGCACGGAAAAGATGTTATTGTGTGACACTCTGATAATAGGACAGAGTTAGACAATTTTCCACATTGACAAAAACCACTATGACGCTAATTTGCAGCTTAATTGTCGCAATCATTTACTTTTACTGACTATGGTATAAGAATAGACAAGTAAAAGATTCCTGGTATTTGTTAAAACATTGTAAAAAAGAAAACGTTTTGTCCAAAAAATCGTGATGAGTTAGATGCTGTTTCTTGTTCGAAACATTTATAAGATAGTCGGCAGAACCGATGATATATACGCAATAATTATCACCGTGACACTTACAAATGTGTATATAAGGCCATAAATAAAGTGTGTGTGTGTGTGTGTGTGTGTGTGTGTGTGTGTGCGTGCGTGCGTGCGTGCGTGCTTGCGTGCGTGCGTGCGTGCGTGCGTGCGTGTGTGTGTGTGTGTGTGTGTGCGTGTTTAAACAAAGGCTTTTCTTTAACTTAAGTTCTTTTTTCATTTAATTATTAAAGTCAAAGGAATAAGACACGATAAGGAATTACCACATAAAAAGACACGTTGCATCAAGCTAAATTGTGCGCCTTTAAGATTGATACGAGTTATCAATTCAATGCAGAAAATAATGCGAGATATCTGTTGTGATATAATGAAAGAGGAGATCAGTAAACTCTTATATATTATCGATTCTAATTGTAATTTCTCGTAGGGCAGTGGCAATTATAACACTAATATGGCTCTGCTCTTGTGAGCATTAAAACAAGCTGATAATAATTCAGCAGGCAATCTTATTCAGTACAAGTCATGGACATTTCTTTAGAACTGTTAGAATACATGTTACAGAGTATTTAAGTAAATTTTAAGCAAATTTTGGCAATCTTCGAAAGTTATCTTTGGTATGATATAAAACATATTGAAACTATTCTTGTAAAAAATCTAAAACCGATCCTTGATTATTCTATTCCAGAAATGTTGTTTGCCAGACTTTGTAAACATACTAGTTGCTTAATTGTGATTTTGAACCACAAAATTAGTCTGGGAACAAAACAATTAAGAAATTAATGATGTCAGTATGCTACTGGCCGGATTCTTCAGACAATTTCCACTGAGTAACTATTCATTGTTTCTTTGACAAGATATATAATACATAAATATACGTATGTGCGTTTTATCTCCAAAAAAACCCTGGCTGTCCCGTGATGAAACCTAACAGGGTCATTTGTAATGGGATATTATGCAGCGTTCAACATGTAGTGCAAATTAAACATACGGTACTGTAACTGACAGAAACTAATGTTTTATTAGCTCAAATAAGGTACAACTTCATCATGGCTCGCTTATAACTACAATAGTTCCAAATATATTTTTTTTCTGAGTATGTATTAATAGTGTTGATAAGAATGCAGATAACGAAGATATGTTCGTAAAGAATGCAAATGAATCATTAACTGCGCGTCGAAGGTAATCTAATCTCAGCAAGTCGTCTACAAATATAAGCATCAGAAGATAAATACTACGTCATTCTCTTTGTAAAACATTGTGCTTAACATTAAATAGCCTCAGCTAAAAGTGTTCATTTAGAAACCTATTCTGAGGCTATTCTTGCTGCACAAGCTTTTGTATTTGGTTTAAGTTCATTGTAAAACAAGGTATGTACACATTAAATTAATCACTGTTTTGATACGCTCCTACGTCAGAGTGTTGTCTAGTGTTTTATGGGAAACCTGAGAGGTAACTACTTTGTCCATAAGTTCAGTTTATAAATATATAGTATAGAATGAATTTGTTCTAAGAAATGCGTACGTGGTAATGTTTTACACATTCAATAATCAATGATTTTACGTAAAATATATTCATGGAATTCAATACGGATACAAAAAACGATAGTACATATTTAAATTTTATTCAGAACTAATACATTTAGAGCAACTCAGAGCCTATTCTATGTGGTACTACATTCTCCAATCTTTTTAATTTACTCGTATAAACCTCTAAAAATGAAAAATAAGGAACCATACCCACTGTTTACATCCATATTCCACTCATTGGCACGATAACGGAAGACGCGTTGGAGCATTTTTAACACATAACAAAATGTTATGGCTCCAATGATTGCCCGTCGTGGGTATGTTGCCTCTCAAATTTGACACCAGTACTAGTTCCAACTCAAGACACGTACTCGAGTAGTTCTATAAGCCGATGCATGATGCATTAACATTCCAGCTTTGGCACCCGCTTACATAGCTTTTTGTCAAATGTATGGTTGCATGTTCTTATGGCAGTATGACACGGGAATCGAAGAAGAGGTAGTTGCAGAAGATTCAGGTCAAGATTCATATGGAAAAGGCATATTTTTAATTGAACAGCTTCCCTCTCCATGCCGGCGTACAAAGTTTAATAAATTTCGCCATATTCTATGTGCTAACAATGTATTATGTTCTGTCGAGAATATTTCAACGAAACTTTATAACGCCTTGTTATCGCAGCAAAGATTGAAATAAATAAGTAATTGGTTGCATCATCTTTTATGGAAACAAAAACGTTGAAATGCTATCATCTTCATCGGCTTTAAACAGAACAAGCAAATTCGTTGAATTGATATCCACCGCCTGATTAGGCAAAGTTCATGGATTGGAATGAAAAAGTAGGTGGAATATTCCTATATAAACATAGAAATGGACCGTTATAAACGTTGTATCTAAGTTTGAGTTTGTTTGGAATTATTTGAAATAAAAGTTTTGTAAATAGAGTAACATTTGTAATAGTTTCTATGAATTTGAATGATTTCAAAGTGAAATTTCAGATATGTCTGAAGTGATAACAGTAAGTAGTGGAATATGACATTTTAAATTACCTGTTGATCATGTTCACTGTGTGTTAATTTCAAGCACATCGATTTTCACTGCTATGATATGAACATTATCCGACCAATCACTACCATGAAATGGTTTCGGACAAGATTTTTGTAAGATTTGACCTAGTGACCTAATTTTTATCACATGTGACCCAGTTTTCTAATTTTTTTATTACATGTGACCCAGTTTTAAACATGCCAAAGAGTTTATCAAGGAAAACATTCTGATCACGTTTCATGAATATTAGACCATACATAATGCCTCAAATGTGTTTCATTTTTTTCTCTAAGGTTTGAGCTAGTGACCTAGTTTTTGACCCCATGTGACCCACTTTTACAAGCGGTCCATATTTCATCAAGGGGTACATCCTGACCAAGTTTAAACATAATAAGACCAATCATTATCATGATATGGTTCCTGACAAGACTTTTCTAATATTTGACCTAATGACCTTATTTTCGATCAGTATGTGTCCCGGTTTTACATACGTCCATGAGTTCATCAAGGGAAACATTTTGATTAAGTTTCATGAATATTTGACCATGTTTAATGCCTCTAGTTTGTTCCAAAGATTTTTCTAAGATTTGACCTAGTGACCATGTTTTTCACCCCATGTGACCCACAAGTGGTCGAGATTTGATCAAGGGGAACATTCTGACCAAGTTTGAACATTTTCTGATCAACGCCTCTCAAGATATGGTTCCAGACGGACGTTCGGACGGACGGAATGACGGACGGACGGACAACGCCAAAACAATATCCCCCACCCGAAACATTCGATTAGGCGGGGGATAATTATATCGTCAAAATCACAATCATTTATGTTTACTTTTGCATTTGAGAAAATCATACTTTTAAGCGTGAGTACCATTTAAGATCATCATTGCTATCAAGTTAATTAGCTATCTTAGTTACATGTCTTCATTTTCTATTAAACGCCAATGTGTTTGATCATTGATTGGGCATTGACGTCATTCTTATTGATATTCTTACTTAATTGTTAACAGTTAATTATAAAAAAAAATGTTTGGCCGTCGTTCATTGCAATCCATTCGTTTCGTACTTGTTTTACATGCACTATCGTTATTTAAAGAAAAAGAAAATTGAAGATAAATTTGGCTGATTATCTGAGGAAATCAGCCTTAATGTTTCCGAAACTAGTTTTAACCCAAGGAGTTCTCCAACTCCTATTGATCAAGTATTTTGAAGCAAATGTGACATGTCTGTGTTATTTTACGTTTTCTCTCGTTATGTGCATTTATACTGGTTCTTAATAAATCAGCCTCAATGTCTTCGAAACTAGTTTTAACCCAAGGCGTTTCCCTACTTTTATAAGTCAAATATTTTGAAGATCGTGCGGCGTGTCCGTGTTTTTACGTTGATGTACGCTCGGTATGTGCCTTTACTCTGGCTTCTTGACTTGTAGTTTGCATCGCATTTCCATTTTATTTTTATACCACGTCTTAATCATTATCCGTAATGTATACTTGATAAAATTGACTGCTGTGTAATTTAATGCTCTTATAAGCTGACATACATACTTACCCTTAACAAAAATGCTACATGTATTTTTCTTGTACTTTATTGTACTGGAATTGTTCTCAAAAGGACTAGCACGACTATGTTAGCATCCCCCTATTCCTCTTATAGAAATATCTTTAACAAATATTAACGTTTGTAATACCTGAAGACACGGTGTCAACATCAACAAAGGTCCATGAGAGGTCCGAGATTGCGAAGCTATAAAACTTTAAGCTTTATTAATCTCGGAAAGTGCAGGGAGATCTTACAAATATTGTATAAGCTATTTACAGAAAGTAATGACCTTAACAGATGAGAAAGTTCCAAGACTTGTCCGATCAAAAAGTGTCTAATCCATATCAAACTACTCGAGGGTGCACCAAATTTGTCGAATCAGTACCAAATTGTCGATTCCGTGATCCAATCTGTATCAAAGTCTCAATCGTACCATACTTGTCGCTTCCGTATCAAAACAGGTCGAGTCCGTATCAAACTATTCGATTCGGTAAAATAATAAAATAAAGAATCCGTACCAAAATTTTCCAGATCGTATCAAATCCCTACTAGAATTGTCGAGTCAGTACACCAATTAGCGATTCCGTACCAAACTTATGGAATCCGAATCAATCGCGACGACTTCGTACCAAACCTGTCAAATCCGTACCAAAATTGTCGAATCCGTAAGAAACTTTTCCAGTTCTTACAAAAATTCTCGGATCCATTCCAATATGGTCGTGTCATGATTCAATTTGTCGAATTGATGTTTATGTGGTTTCGCAATCTGGGGTTTCTGGTTGTTGATCTCAATATTGGTTCCGTTTCGTTTGTCCATGCAAGGCTATCCACAATATCAGCTCGCATAAGAAGTAATTTTGTGACACTCTAATAATAGGGCAGAGTTATACAATGATCTTTCTTGACAAAAAAACAATGACGCTGATTTTCAGCTATATCGTCACAATCACTTACTTTAACTGAATATAGTATAAAAATAGACAATTAAAAGATGGCTGGTATTTGTTTAATACGGAACATTTTAAAGAGAAAACGTTTTGTCTCAAAAGACATCGTGATCAATTAGTTGGTGTTTCTTTTTGCAAAGATTTATAAGATAGGCTCGGCGGCGCCGGAATCTCCGGGACTTCTCGCGCGAAGTTAACGATATACGCAATAATTAACAACGAGACACTAACAAATGTTAACATAAGGCCAGAAATAGTACAAACGTTGGTACGTTTAACAATATTAGCCTCAATAAATGGCTTTTTGAATCAACAGCTACGTGGCCACTGCATATTATCGAGTTAAAAAAACGACAAAATATAGCTAACATTTTTATTATTAGTTTTTCTTTAACGTGTGTTGTTGTTTTTCATTTGATCATAAAAGTCAGACGAGAAAAACATGATAATGCATTGACACATAAAAAGACATGTTGAATCAACCATATATATATTGTGCGCCTTTAAGATCAATACGAGTTACCAATTCAATGCAGAAAATATTGCGAGATATCTGTGGTGATAAAATGAAAGAGGAGGTCAGTAAACTCTTATTTATAACCGATTCTAATTGTAATTTCTCGTAGGGCAGAGGCAATTATAACACTAATATATATCTGGTCTGCGGGAACACTTAATGATGCTGATTATAATGCAGAAGGCAATTGTATTCAGTACGAGTAGTGGACATTTCTTAAGAAGCGTTAAAAGAAATGTTACAGAATATTTCTTATGCAGATTTGAGGAATCTTGGAAAGTTATCTTTGGTGTGATATAAAACTTACTGCAACTATTAGTGTAAACAAACTAAAACCGATCCTTGATTATTCTTTCCCAGAATTGCGTTTGCCAGACTGTGTGGACATACCATTTGCTTAACCACTTTCCATATGACTAATTTTATAAGCGGTATAATAACTCGTTTGAACAATATAAATGTACATAATCCTCCATTTGTTAAACGCTGTTAAATGAAGCATATGTGAAATATATCTATTCTGCACCATGCCATGCACACCATATGTAAAACGATGCTGCTCTTTATGTAAAATGTAAATGAAAACATTCGAGAGTATTGATTAGGCGCAAATTTATCTCGGGAGTGGTGGGGGATGGGGGGTGAGGAGTGGTATACTAGATTAGGTTTGTCCGTCCGTTTGTCTGTAGAAACAATATTTTGCAAATTTGAATGAAACGTCACAGTTGTGTTTCGTATCACGCACAGGTGTATATTCCGTCGACATGTTTCGCTCGGACATTCTTTCACAGACTAATGGCCCTTTGCTATTTTCTTTTGAATATAGAGACATGCATGCATCTAAAATTTATATGCGCCCTTAATCTCCATTTCACCTACTCGCCGGATCTGGATGAAACTTAATACGATTTGTGATGTATGCTTCAGGCCGGCTTCGCTTAGACAATTTTCACAGAGTTATGGTTCATTGTTTCTTTGACAAGATAGTACATATATATATATATATATATATATATATATACGAGTGTGCCTTTAATCTAACAAAACACCTGGCTGTCCCGGGATGAAACATCACAGGGTTTATTTGTAATAGAAAGTGCAGCGTTCTTCATGTAGTGTAAAATAAGTATACGGTTCCGTAACAGACAGAAAAATGATGCATACAAGATATCAATAGCAAAAGAGCTGTGTTAGAAAAATAATTTCAATATTTTCAAAAACACAGGTAATAGCTTTGAAAAACACATAGTAGTTGGCACACGTTTAACGTGTTCAAGAACGTTTGATGATATTGTAGGAATGTCATTCAATATTTGTCTACGCAGAAATAAATTCATCTTTTTTTTTCAGTCACATAGGATTGATTATCTCATATATATTTTGCTTGTATGTATAGTCTATATTAAATTACTGATAAGGAATATGAGATCATATTAAATCAAAAGGAATAAGACAAAACATAAGATTGGATTTACATCTATAGGGGCGTTCATCGTCCTTCAAAGACCGTTTTTTTTCTAAAAACACTCTGCAAAAATGCAAGTACCGACCTGTTAGCGAAACAATTTAATTTAAGACTTTTCCATTATCGTAGTTCAGTCACAAAGATATACATCAGTTATCTACCTGACATTGAAAGGCCTTCAGCTTTTTTTCTCAAATAAATAAGTTTGGAAAAATATTTTGAATAAAGGCGTTCACGACTTCGAATTGACGTGTTGGCACGACCGAATGGCAGCTTCTGCCGACTTCAGTCTCTTCCGGGAGGGGCACACCCGCCATGCAACATCTGCTCAACATCCAAGGCGTACCCCGACAGTCACTTTGCTCTTGAAACTTGTTGCAAAACTACTTTGCAAACCACCCGAACTCGACATTCCGTCGCTTATCGAAGTGTTCACAGCCTCTCGGTGACAGGCTGCTCAAAATTGACCTTTGACTGTGATCTGTGATAGGTTATCCACAGATGACCCCGTATAGATTATTGAAGTGCATGCTCGGTCACATATACTATCATACTACAGGCTCACTTGTCTGCTTGCGCTCGCCATCTTAAAGCAATGCACTGAGGTAGGTTTACTCGTCTTCTTTTAATTTTGCCGATGTCGTTTTCGTGGTAAAGACTGATATAATACTTTCGAGTATCATAGTCATCGGTCAGAACAATAATTAACTGTCTTGTAAATGCTCAATGATTGGTATATTTATTGAAACTTACTGCGAGTGTAAAGCATATATGTTGGATACCCATTTTATATCAATATATGTATGTACAGACAATTAAGAACAAAGTGAAATCAGCAGACACAACTATATATTGTTACGAGTTGTGTATTAACATATTTTGTACTTGCTGAAAGCAATCAAGGATATTTTAACTTGGTTGCTTATGTTAGAAAACACCGTAATGATAATGGTTTTGCATATGTATTTCAAAGTTTACAAAATATGAATGCCTTTGATTTGAAAATGCCTTTACGTACAATAAAATATTTAAACATAAATGGCATGGATAATTAAGTAAATTATATATTCTTAATGTGTTACAGAATTTAAAAAACAAACAAATCAAAACCAAAAACATTCCAGTTACTGTATTCGTTGTAATCAAGTTGATATTGAGGAATATTTTCATGTTGTGTGTATATGCCGATGGGATAGTTCAGAAGAACCTGATGTTGTTAAGACGGCTCTTGAAGAAGAAATTATTATTTTGATAAACGTATTTTTTTCCAACGAAATGCAGGCATACCCTGACAAATCTCATGGAATTTTTGTTGGCTCAAAGCCTGTTTATGAAATAAAACATTTCAACATACATTTTCAGTTTATTGTTTTTGAAGAGCAACTTAAACTTTCAGTAGGCGGCGTTGAGGTAGATTGCTCATGACATTTTGATACCCATATTTTTAAAAAAGGCTACGCTATGTTTGACAATCGATACGAAGCTGATGTTCATAAAATATTTTATCAGGTCCAATATCAACTATTGTACTGTTGATTGGCATTTATTGTAGCAAGACTAACACAGAAAACTTTGAATATATTTCATACAGAGTTTTTTTAATGAGTACACCTCGACTTAAGAAAATTATCTTCATAGAGTTCAATTGCCAAGTTTACATCCGAGCAGGGCAAGATACACCACTGTTGAAATATGTATGCGAAAAGCTACAGCAACAATCTCAGTAGCAAAATGTTTAAACATAAACCCGGTTTAATGGCACTGGGTAAATTTTCAAATGTCTGTACGGTATCTTACCAGAATATTTCAAAACCTTGTAGCTTCTAAGACATGTAATTTTAATCTCAGATATGAAAACTATGTAGATGTGACATAAGTTAGAACAACTATATTTTTAATGGAACAGCCTTCCAAATAAAAAAGATGTTCTAAAAAACTACATGGAATTTTTAAGGCCTTTCCGCACTTGGTCACTCTTGTAAATGCTAGTTTAACTGAGCAAACGATCTTCTATAACTTAAATTTGAGAATTATTAGGTATTTTCACTGAATATATTTTATCCTTTGTCTTCATGGAAAGGAGTTTTGATTTCGGTAGGATGATAGCCTACACCCACTGGACAACATGTGGCATTCAAGTACCAGAATAGATTTCATCAGGCATTTAGCATATGGACAAAAAGTATCAAATAAATATTAAGGGCTAATAAATATTCATGATGGTTTCAAATTTATATATCATTAACATCTGTCGAACACATGCAACTACTTTTGTGTTTTTCGGCAAGTATTTGTTAGAGTGTTACGATTTGGCATTTTCAATTAACATTCTTACACAGTGGTAGGTGCTGATATTGTCAGGACGGTGCCCGGGCAGAGATTTGGATGGTTACCTGTAGGTAGGGATTGACCCGATCATAGGAGCAACATGTCTTTGTACGCCTCTGTTTCTGATAATAACAGCAGAATCTGGTAGCATTTCAACTACATAATAAATTAAGTACCTCCTCTTAGCAATACTTTCAAAAAAATATAGCTAGGATAAGTATAATATTTTTACCAACTACCCATCACTGTACCATTCTGTAATTTCAATATACATATTGGTAAATACAATTTTGTTGTTTTAAATGCATACGATTTTCCTTAAGTTATACTCTTGAAAGACTAAATCATTGTATAGTGATATGTCAATAAGAGGAACTGTGCGCGTGTAGACTGGCCGTACAGTCTGGAAAACGTGTAAATGTTAACATTATATACCGTGCTCTAATCCATCGGACTTGTAATTGTACGCATAAACATACTATATGTTTTAATTTCCAGGTCACCAGCTCATTGTTGTTTTTATATGTTATGTATGTTTGGTATTCCCGTCGGAAAATAAATATGTCATTAGGCTATGTTTCTTCAAACAAAGACTCTTGTATATTGTCTCTTGTGACACACTAAACGCTATTATCATGTACGCCCCTATGTACTTTAATAGCACCAACTATTATACTGTTAATAATTGTCAGCTGATTAAGCTCTGCATTGACGTTAAGAATCGCTTTGTATTTGTAAGCTACTCTAAATAATTATTCTTTATACTGTTCAGCCTCTGTTATCATACTTTAACAACTTAAACTTACGTATGTTTATATCTTGAACAACGATACCGGTCATAAACTTTGTTGTCATGTATTATATATGCTTACTCTCTCATTTATCATGTACATACACTAGATTAACATGTATATTATTCCATGTGTTAAGACGATGTACTTATTTATAAGTCTTAATAAACGTCCGTTCCGTTCTTGATTTCCTTTGTAACCTTTACTAGATTACGAAACGGTCATATCTACAAAATTTGTCCCTTAAAATGAATCGAAATAGGTGGCTTTGACACTAAATTAATGTTACATTCATGTAAGAATGTAACAATATTGATATTTAAAATACAAAGCTTGTCCACGATCTTTAAGAACAGCCCTCATATATAGCTTAGTCAACAGATTAACACTGCAATGTCTTCATACTGACGAGGTCTAGCTACCATATAAAGTAGTCGAAATAATAAATAAAATCCATTCAACTCATATTAAGATGGACAAAAGTATCTAACCCAAGAAATACATTTCAAAACAAACACAAAATATAGTGAAAACACACTGGTTTTGATTATAGTTTAAATGACAATTTTCCATTTAATGGTATCTATTGACACACTGGCATTATACTAAATAACTTCATTTGTCAAAAAACCAATTGCATTTTTTTTTTTTTTTACAAAATTTCAATTCCATTGGAAACAGCAACACACGAAATGTTAATTGTAAGACTGAAAATCACGTTCTAAACAGAATTGATTCCCTTGTAGCTATTTTCATGAGTGCATTAAAGTCTACATCGAGATGGCTTCTCCAGAACCGCCGGACCTTGCCCCAAGTTGTGGCGGGAAAACAAGGACTGGCGATCCCGTGAAATATCCGGGCTATAGCTCGCCCTGTCAGTGTATGCTCTTGTCCGTATAAGTTGCAGAAGCAACGGATGTCTGATATAAGCTGACCCTCACTGAACTCTGGTACCTGAAGTGGATAAACAAACGGACATAGTGGAATTATTCACTATTCTGTAACACATGGCATTATGTACCAATTAAAATTTAATTTATTACGTTACAATACTTCGGGTTGAATTTACAAGTTTATTATACAGAAAGGAATACAGAGTTTGACTATACCAGAATTTCCCGTACTGTTATCAAGTTTTTTTCTACCTACATGTGTATTTACAGGAAATATCTGAAACAAAAAAACTCACTGGTTGGGTAGTTAGACTGTCCAGATCTGGAGCATCATGTTCCTGTTTGTCAAAATACTGGTTCAGAATTCCCTTGAGTTTGTCATTACGCGTCATATCCACGTCATCAGCACACATCCAGTAGTTCTTATGTGACACTCTGAATAAACATCGGAATCAATGTCTAAGGCAATTTTTCAATCTTAACAAACATTTGAATTGACATATCCCCCGCGAGGTTAGCCAAAGTAGATGGCAGGGAAATATTGTGTTGGTGAAACATTCCAATCAAAACATGCAATACTGCTTTAGAGTGATGAACTCTTATAAACATTGGATATGAGATATGAATTTATTTGCAACTATTAGAAATAAAAGAATATCTTAACATTTAACCCAGATTTTGACTAGTTTAATTAACAAAAGATTTCATCAATGCCAGATTTGACCAGAAATATTGCAAGAAAAAAAGCCTATTGAGTGTTGGTTGCAACTGGTTGAATAAGTGAATATTATAAATGATGTATCATTTAGATTTTACATAATAACGGAGATTTTTACTCCACACTACCCTGCTTCAAACTAATAGAAAAAAATCCTCAAGGCACACTGGACCATAAATATTGACCATAAATATTGCAAAACTTCAGCCTCTAATGTGTTTCAAAGTTTTTTTCTCTCTAGGATTTGACCTATCTTTTGACCGCGTATGACATAGTTTCAAAATAAGCCAAGCGTTCTTCGAGGGAAATTCTTTTTAAGTTTCAAGAAGAACGGCATAGAGATATGGCCTCTGTTTTCTTGTAGAGATGACCTAATTACCCCATGTGGCCTACTTTAAAAGTCTACCTAGATTACATAAAGGGGAGCATTGTAACCACAGTCTGGACAACATTAGACCAACCAATACCAACATACAGCTTCGTAGAAGATTTTTGAAAGATTCGAACTAGAGACATGATTTTTGAAAGATTCGACATAGAGACAGTTTCTGACCTCATGCAAACAGGTTCCAAATAAGTCAATAGTTAAAACAAATAAAACATATGGATAAAGTTTTGTAAATACAGTTCCACAAATATTGCCTCTGGTATGTTATTACATTTTTCAAGATTTGACCTAGTGACCTTTTGACAGCAGATGACCTAGTTTCAATTCAATCTAGAGTTGACCAAGGAAAGCAGTCTGAAAAAGTTTCTTGAGAATCGACCCAAATATTATGTCTCTGGTGTGTTCCAAACATTAATATCACCCCTAAGTTGTTGTATTTTAAGATTTGACCTAGTGACCAAATTTTGAAACTACATGACTTAGCTTCAAATTATTAATCCATAGGTTGTTCAAGAAATACGTTATGATAATGTTGGAACAAATATAATGTCTCTAGTTTGTTTAAAGGATTTTGACCAAATGACCTAGTTTTAGGACCCATGTGACCTCTACTTACAAGCTGTCAATTTTTATAAAGTGTCAAGTATGAACATCATCTGAACAATCCGTAGCATGATATGGTTCCAGACAGAAAATAAAATGTGAAACCTACCATTCAGCAAGGAATAGTAATGATGTTTGATAATATAATACTACATTTTAATTGACGCAAGATCAACCCCAAACCTCAATAAAACCAAAGTTATAAACTGATGTTCGAGGGCACAAACATGTTACTTAAGAGTTGGCAAGGGTCTAAGTTGGCAAGGGTCTAACCAAACGAGTTTACTCTCGGCACTACCAGTACCACACATCATTGTTGTAATGTTTACCAAGAATAAGAGTAATACCTCTTAACCAGTGGGAAAATTGTATACACTTTTATATTGGCGAAAGTGTGAAAATCTTCTTCAAGGGCACATAAATCCATTACAAAAATTGCCATGGGTCAAGAAGAAAATAGCCAGGCACTGGTACTAATCATGGTGGTAAAGTGTACCAAATATCAGAGCCATACCTCTTGAACTGAAGCAGAGGTTCAATCCAAACTCAAATATTGTTGAAAGTATTAAAAAAACACTTGTCAATGACACATAACTCTGAAATGATCTAGTAATAAATTATGCCATGCGCAAATATACTGATACCGCTAAACCAGTGAGAGAAGTTCGATCCCCAATCTCCAATTTTGCAGAAAGTGTGAAAATCTCTTTCAAAGACTCATAACTCAAATAGAAATTAATAATAAGTCAAGAAAACATGCCAAGCGCAAATACATTTCATGGTGGTAAAGTGAACAAAGGTTTCAAATTGATACCGCTTAACCAGTGGGAGAAGATTGATCCACAATCTCCAATATTGCAAAAAAGTAAAAATCTCATTCAAGGGCACATAACTCTAATATGAAAAAGTAATAAGTCAAGAAAATATGTCAGGGGTAAAAACACATCATGATAGTCAAGTGTACCAAGATGTCAAACTTATACCGCTCAACCAGTGGGAGATCCACAATCACCAATTTGGCAAAAAGTGAGAAATCTCATTTAAAGGGCACATAACTCTATAACAAAAATCACCATGGGTCATTAAAAAAATCATTCCCCTTGATTTGTAACAGAAGTTTGATTCACAAACCCAAATATTGCGAAAAGTGTGAAAAACTTATATAAGGGCACATAACTCTTTGACAAAATGGCTTTGGGTCATGAAACATACACCTGGCACTACTTTCAGTCATGGTTGTAATGTGTACCAAGAGTGATAACTCTAAACCTGTTGCTCTCCAAACGTTCATGATAACATGACATCATTGGTATGGCTTGATTTGTGATAAAAAATTTATCATCACCACATTGATAATGTACTCCTACCCTTTCAGTGCCTCATAGAGACTGGAGAGATTAGCTATCTCAGATCTCTCTTGGCGCTGAGCCCTTGTATGAAGGAACTGCAAGATGTCATCCAGTTCATCAGTAGTGAAATCCCCCGGGGATCGGAAGTGGAAGGCTAGGTCTGTAAATTCCACCATTGTACCTGTCCTAACTGGCTTGCCTCCTGGAGGTGGACAATAGAAGAACATACACAACAAAATGCATATAATTGTATTGTGTTTGTATATTTCCTAAGAGTATTAATAAATTGTGTGTAGACTCCACATTATGGTTTGCTTCCTGCAGAACATACAGACAATATACAGTTGCTATAGAACAAAAACAACATAGTTCATGTTGGGTCATTTGATAATAAATGGAAGGCAATCATGATACCAGTCCTCATTGGCTTGTGTCCTCTGGAACAAACAATAACAGGCAAAACAAACAATTACAATACATTTAGTTTTGATTTCTTTGCCTTCAAAACACCAAGCTATTTTTCATTGATTTTGCCTAAATTGGTAAATTTGTCCTTTTTGGCTCAGCAAAAGTGTACTTGTCTGGATTTCCTTTTCTGGCATTGTCACAATGTTTCCCACCTAAAAAGCATCTAAAAAAGTTACTAAAAGTGATATATTCATTTACTGTTCAACACTGCCAACAAAGGTAGCACATGCAAATCTAATGATACCACAAGGTTGGAACAAATTAAGCGGCTTCTGTTTTATTGATCTAGGCCATTGAACTCACCCCAGTACATCAAGTTATCACTGTATTCACATTATTACTCAACAGGCTAATATTTCTTTGACACGATACATTCACCCATAGATTGTCAACAAACTAATAATCGCCAATTATGCTGATTGGCAGGATCATTTGGTGTTACCGTAATCTCTGCCCTCTAGTGATGACATGACTAGATGTATTCAGTTACATTATGACAATTTTATGACTTAACTGGATGTTAAATGCAATTTCAAGGCCTCTTTTGTTTTAATGTTGTTGATTTTTTTCAAAAGCGGTAGATTTTGTCGGTAGAGCAGTAGGGGGGTTTCAATGGCAGTGGATTTCACCTTGTAACCGCAGTGAGTTCAAATGTCTGAGAAAACATTGTAACATAACCGTTGCTGAAAATATATTGACTTGGTCAGTTAACCCGAACATATTACCTATTCTTATTATATAGTCTTTCTCTCAAGTCAGACACAATTATACAACTAATATTTCTCTGCTCTAGGGAGCATTTAATAATACAACAGGCAATTTTATCAAGGAAAAGGAATTGCATGATAAGTCTTAAAGAATATTTCTGAATGTTAAAGTGAATTTGCCAAAAAATTCCCTTTGGAGTAACATTCAACTTAATGCACTGCATCTTCATATTACATCTAATAAATGTAATAAAACTAAAATACTACCCCCGATAAAAAGGCCCTTTGCTAGAGTCAAATATGGTGCTTTAAATTTCATTTTCACCACAAAAACAGAATATGCCTTGAAGCCAATAACAAAATAGTGTGGTTTCAATGATATTAGATAAACCAAAAGCAATCCAAAGAAGTTGACAGATAAATACAATTCTATATAGCCTGCACGATACTGTGACATCAAAATGTAGCCATTACTATTGTGACCACAAAGTTGGCAACACTTTCTTCCCCAACCCCCCTAAAAATAACAACAACAATGATAAGGATTCTAGGTAAAAAGAAACCTGTGATGTGACACAAATCCTACCATCAAAATTCCACAGGAGTAGTTTTAGTTCTCTCTTGACAGGGCCGCTGTCCCATCCCATCATGTCGCTAACATCAATAACGGAGAACTCTATACTGTTGGTGTTGGTAAAGCTTGTCCCATCCCGTCTTGCCCTGGCAATGGCGACCGCGATTGGGGGACACTGCAGAAGATGTTAAAGAGAAAAATATAGTCCTAAGATGTGCCAGGCACATGTCATTTTAAACCACTGTATGCTAAATATGTTTGAAATATGTTGAATTAGAAATATAAAAATGTCTAGTTTTACAAAAATGAAATCAGCATCATAAGTGCCATAAACAGTTTTATGATTACAGTTAAATTTTATTTTGAATTTCCATCAGAAAATGTTCAGGTCTCAGAATACAGATAAATACCAAGAAAAAAAATGACAGTTTGTAAACATTGCTATAGTACAAGTGCTTGGAACTTGATATTATAGGATGGTAAAGGTGTAATTGCAAACAAATATGGGCATAACTGCAAACGCCCCAACAAGCCATTCCCACAAACGGTGCTTATAAAATACATGGTCAACGTATGCATGAATATTAATAAAAAAGAGGATATTGGCTTGGTAAGGACCACAAGGCTCGATTAACTTGCAGCATAAAAAAATTGAAATTCATGTAGTAAGACAAAGCAATGATCTTACAACAAGACACAATTGATAAAACATAAAAGTGCTCATTGCAAGTCTCTTGAAGAAGAAAAGGATTGGAATAAGGTTTTATCAGTGCAGTATTATCTTTTTAAATGTAAACATTTCTAGAAAAATAGTGATTCACCTTTTAATTAACTAAATCTGTCTTCATATGAAATGTAAAAATTATACCTGACAAACAAAATAAATCAAATAATGTACTATGGATTTTCTTTCAATTTGGCCACACCAAATTATTTTTTTGTTTTTTCGTTCTTTTGCCCCAAAAATTGATGAGCGAGCTAGCCAAAGAAAAAAAAACATTTTTTTTGTCCAGGTGTATATATCGTTGTTTATGTCAATATTCATATTTTTTCTTTCAAACATTATTTCAGACCAAACAATGTAACAGATTCCTGTGGAGTTAAGGCTGTATTCTACATTATCAACATCATCAGGTCAAATTCTAGTCTTGAGTATCATGATTTGGTTTAACTCAATGGTGGCCTTGAGAGCAAAAGAGGCTTACACTTTAAGCAAAGAGCTCAGATAGATAGCAACTTGTATTTTTATTATCATGACAAACATTTCAGTCAAATGACAGGCATTTGTTGAGAGAACTGTTGCCTTTGGAAATATTTCTCTTCAGTTAATTTTTCATTTCAGTAAGAAAACAACATTTTGCTTGAAAACACATGTTCAGCTGCTACATTTTTTAAATTATTGACACCAATGCTAAACCAGTTGATATTTTTAAAACTTTAGGCATCGGTTACTTCCCTTTACAAAACAACACAATACAACTGTGTAGGAAAGGTATAACCAATATAATGCAGCTTTCAAAAATGCTAAAGGTCGCAACAAATGGTTTGCAGTGAAAATATAAGTGTGGTCGCACATCAAAATAACTAAAAAAAAATTACACTTTCCAAATAATGAGCTCTGTTTGCAAAACATCAATTTAGTGTGGCCTTAGTAAGACAACTTACTGAAATTACCGTAGATTGACAGACTTACATGCAGTGCATTCTAAGACATTTAAATACATTTTCAGCTTTTTGTTACTTTTCGGCACTATATTGCTAACTTGTGGTTAGACAACCCCTCGATCTTTATTGCACTTCCGTGTAATTTGTAAACATGCCTTCTTTGACAAAACCGAACATTTCGTTTTTCCTTGTTTGTGCAAGTTTTTATAGTGATCTAAATAATATGTAATTTGGTCAACATGTCAGATCCGCCTTAGCTAGAAAAGATTCAATCATTTTCAGAGATTTTGTTTGAGGAAACAAAGCCAGACTGTAATCAATTGCTGTTATGCACGCTCAGTTTTTCGTTATTTGCAAGGTGCATTCAATTTATATACAATACTTTCACTTATGTTTAAAAGAAATACTGAGACATTGACATTTATGCCCTACAATTGTCATTTCTATGTCAATAATATTGTATTTCACTTGAATCCATTGCATATTTGTATGTATTATTCTCATGTTACTTTATGAATGAAATGAATATTTCTTCCATTTTTTTCTCATATTATATTGTGTTCAAATCACCCTTGGGGAGGATATATTGCAATATAAATGAAATGAAATGGAGCATAACAAAGAGTTTCAAGTTTCAATGGATGTGATTATTGGGAAAGTCAGCCATGTGAACTGGTAAATTCTCATTGTTTACTAAAAACAGGATAAGTTTGTTTCATGGATGTTTTACATCTTTGACAGTTTGTAAAATTTACTGCACCTCTTTTAACAGTTAGTACAATTCTGAACAAGCACTCTTGTTTATGCTAAAGTTTTTCAGTGCAAATAATTGTGAGTATGACAGGTTGGGTAGCAACACATCAATCCCTTTAAGGGCAAAGGGTTCAAAGGCATGACAAGATCCAGATGAGAGATGAATTCCATAATATGATAAATCCTACAAGGTACAATTCTGTAAGATATAGTACTTACAAGATATGAATTCCATAAGATAGAATATACAAAATATGTGTTCAATAAGGTACATCCTGCAAGATATGATTTCAATAAGATAAATCCTACAAGATGTAAGTTCCATCAGATAAATATTACAAGACACGAGTTCCATAAGATAAATATTACAAGGTATGAGCTCCATAAGATAAATCCTACAAGACACAAGTTCCATAAGATAAATCCTAAAAGAAATGAGTTCTATAAGATAAATATTACAATATACGAGTTCCGCTAGATAAATATTACAAGACATGAGTTCCATCAGATAAATCCTACAAGAAATGAGTTCTATAAGATAAATATTACAATATACGAGTTCCATAAGATAAATCCTACAATAAAAGAGATCCATAAGACAGATCCTACAAGATCCAATTTCCATTAGAAAGTTCTCACAAGAAATAGGTTCCACAAAAAGATTCTACAGGAGATGAGTTCCATAAGATGGGTCCTACAAGAGATGAGTTAGTGAGTATGTGTTTGAACCCGCAACAGGAGAAATCAATAGAATTAGAAATTCAGCACTTTATACACTGCGCTAGGGATACATGACTGAAGAGTATTTATTTATAAACAAAAGGCCCAAGAGGGCCTATGCTCTACTTGCATGGCTCTTGTGGTAATTTTCAATCCAGACCATGTACGTATGAGTAATATGCAACAAATATATAGTTCACTTTTTGTGTTTGGGTTAGCTCAAAACGCTGCACATTCAACATCTGAGGACAGAAGGTGTTGTAAGGAGATTAGTTGCATGAACTATTCTAATAAAATTATGTGCCAAGTAAAGGTAATCTGAGGGTAAAAAATATTTGCTTTCAAAACTGGACTCATGGTCAAAATTTCATTTCTGTAGCTTTAAAAATAAAAAAGTTGGTCAAAAGGTCAAAGTAAAGGACATCCAAGGACAACATTGATGCTTGTTTGCAAAACTGTACACATGGTCCAAATTTCATTGCTGTAGCTTTAAAAATTAAAAAGTAAGTCAAAAGGGGTGGGGCCAGCTTTTGCCCAAGCGGAATAATTTCATAGTTTTTCTAGACGGTCATCATTTGATGCTCCACAACAAAGTGGACCACTAAATTAAGCCTTGTTCAAAATAGCAAGTATCTGCATAGCTGTTTCAGACAAAAAGTTTTTTAACATTTCCCAGTTTAAGTATTCCAAACCTGTGAACCCAGGGACGTGGCCAGTAATGACCCCAGGGGCATAATTTGAACAAACAATTACAAGCAATTGTGACTTTACATGTAAACTTGGCTAAAAACAGACTTCGCTTATGTAGACTTGGCTAAAAATAGACTTAGCTAAAAATAGCATTTTTTTATACTTTTTTTCACAAGCAACTGTTTACAGATGCACTGATTTTTTTTATACTTTCAATGTCCATAATCTAGGCATGCATGGGTGGATCTGGCTGGTTTTCGTAAGGAACCGAGCTTTAAAGGATATCTAAATACTGTACAAGTTTCATCGAGATACAATCAAAACTGAAGACTGTATTATGTTCACAAGCAATTGTTTACAGACGCACGGACGCACATAATATGTACACATTACCATCGCATAAGCTCTTCTGGCCTTTGGCCAGTAGAGCTAAAAAAGAGTAGCTTTTCAAAAAGGCCGGATCTTACTTTGATTCCCCCAATTCCCCTTTGAAGCACACAAGATTTTTATCTGACAGTAATAGGTGAAAAAGGACCAACATTAGAATGCATGCCATACTGATTTCATTAAAATACATAAAATCAAACCACTATGCCCTCAACCCAATCTACAATATGTTTTTATTTAGGCGAACTATTACCTTTTTAGATACTGCCTGCAGCTGGGCTGGCCCTCCATAGCACTGTACACGGCAATTGGCGTACACATTTGACAAGTTCTCAACCCACTGGCCGTCATGTAACTCCAGGTAACATAGTAATGTCGATATGCCTGCAATAAGTGAAAGGATGTTATGTTGTTATGTCTGCAAATGGTGAAACAGTCATGTTTCACAGTCATGTGCATGCACCAGAAAATGCTAAAACAGTACTGTTGTTGAAATAGAAATGCTGATAGAAATGTAATCATTAAAACAGTTATGTTGGTATTCCTGCAAATGGTGAAACAACAATGCAGATAAGTCTGTAATGAGTCAACCAATAATGGTGATGTGATTCAAATCAATGAAACAGCATTGTAGATGGTAAACCAATGATGTTGATATGATTCCAACCAATGAAACAGAAATGTAGATGGTAAACCAATAATGGTGATATAATTCCAACCAATAAAACACCAATGTAGATGGTAAACCAATAATGG
Organism: Mya arenaria; assembly: GCF_026914265.1. Classification (NCBI taxonomy): domain Eukaryota; kingdom Metazoa; phylum Mollusca; class Bivalvia; order Myida; family Myidae; genus Mya; species Mya arenaria. The sequence goes on along the minus strand of NC_069129.1, from coordinate 71,007,139 downwards.
TGATATAATTCCAACCAATAAAACAGTAATGTAGATGGTAAACCAATGATGATGGTCTGATTCCAACCAATGAAACAGAAATGTAGATGGTAAACCAATCATGGTGATATAATTCCAACCAAAAAAAAACAGTAATGTAGATGGTAAACCAATAATGGTGATATAATTCCAACCAATAAAACAGTAATGTAGATGGTAAACCAATAATGGTGATATAATTCCAACCAATAAAACAGTAATGTAGATGGTAAACCAATAATGGTGATATAATTCCAACCAATAAAACAGTAATGTAAATGGTAAACCAATAATGGTGATATAATTCCAACCAATAAAACAGTAATGTAGATGGTAAACCAATAATGGTGAGATGATTCCAACCAATGAAACAGTAATGTAGATGGTAAACCAAAAATGGTGAGATGATTCCAACCAATAAAACAGTAAAGTAGATGGTAAACCAATAATGGTGATATATTTCCAACCAATAAAACAGAAATGTGGATGGTAAACCAATGATGGTGATATAATTCCAACCAATAAAACAGAAATGTAGATGGTAAACCAATAATGGTGAACTGATTCCAACCAATAAAACAGTAATGTAGATGGTTAACCAATAATGGTGAACTGATTCCAACCAATAAAACAGTAATGTAGATGGTAAACCAATAATGGTGATATAATTCCAACCAATAAAACAGTAATGTAGATGGTAAACCAATAATGATGAGATGATTCCAACCAATGAAACAGTAATGTAGATGGTAAACCAATAATGGTGATATAATTCAAACCAATAAAACAGAAATGAAGATGGTAAACCAATAATGGTGATATAATTCAAACCAATAAACCAGAAATGTAGATGGTAAACCAATAATGGTGAACTGATTCCAACCAATAAAACAGTAATGTAGATGGTAAACCAATAATGGTGATATAATTACAACCAATAAAACAGTAATGTAGATGGTAAACCAATAATGGTGAGATGATTCCAACCAATGCAACAGAAATGTAGATGGTAAACCAATAATGGTGAGATGATTCCAACCAATGAAACATAAATGTAGATGGTAAACAAAAAATGGTGAACTGATTCCAACCAATAAAACAGTAATGTAGATAGTAAACCAATAATGGTGATATAATTCCAACCAATAAAACAGTAATGTAGATGGTAAACCAATAATGGTGAGATGATTCCAACCAATGAAACATAAATGTAGATGGTAAACCAATAATGGTGAACTGATTCCAACCAATAAAACAGTAATGTAGATAGTAAACCAATAATGGTGAACTGATTCCAACCAATGAAACAGAAATGTAGATGGTAAACCAATAATGGTGATATAATTTCAACCAATGAAACAGTAATGTAGATGTTAAACCAATAATGGTGAGATGATTCCAACCAATGAAACAGAAATGTAGATGGTAAACCAATAATGGTGGACTGATTCCAACCAATAAAACAGTAATGTAGATAGTAAACCAATAATGGTGATATAATTCCAACCAATAAAACAGTAATGTAGATGGTAAACCAATAATGGTGAGATGATTCCAACCAATAAAACAGTAATGTAGATGGTAAACCAATGATGATGGTATGATTCCAACCAATAAAACAGAAATGTAGATGGTAAACCAATAATGGTGAACTGATTCCAACCAATAAAACAGTAATGTAGATGGTAAACCAATAATGGGGATATAATTCCAACCAATAAAACAGCAATGTAGATGGTAAACCAATAATGGTGAGATGATTCCAACCAATAAAACAGTAATGTAGATGGTAAACCAATAATGGTGATATAATTCCAATCAATAAAACAGTAATGCAGATGGCAAACCAATAATGGTGATATAATTCCAACCAATAAAACAGTAATGTAGATAGTAAACCAATAATGGTGAGATGATTCCAACCAATGAAACAGTAATGTAGATGGTAAACCAATAATGGTGAGATGATTCCAACCAATAAAACAGTAATGTAGATGGTAAACCAATAATGGTGAACTGATTCCAACCAATAAAACAGTAATGTAGATAGTAAACCAATAATGGTGAGATGATTCCAACCGATGAAACAGTAATGTAGATGGTAAACCAATAATGATATATGATTTCAACCAATAAAACACCAATGTAGATGGTAAACCAATAATGATATATGATTCCAACCAATAAAACAGATATGTAGATGGTATACCAATAATGGTGAGATGATTCCAACCAATGAAACAGTAATGTAGATGGTAAACCAATAATGGCGAGATGATTCCAACCAATAAAACAGTAATGTAGATGGTAAACCAATTATGGTGATATGATTCCAACCAATAAAACACCAATGTAGATGGTAAACCAATGATGATGGTATGATTCCAACCAATGAAACAAAAATGTTGATGGTAAACCAATGATGTTGATATGATTCCAACCAATAAAACAGTAATGTAGATGGTAAACCAATGAGGTTGATATGATTCCAACCAATAAAACAGTAATGTAGATGGTAAACCAATGAGGTTGATATGATTCCAACCAATAAAACAGTAATGTAGATGGTAAACCAATGATGTTGATATGATTCCAACCAATAAAACAGCATTGTTTATATATAATGGTGAGATGATTCCAACCAATGAAACAGCAATGTAGGTGTAAAACAAATAATGGTGATATGATCCAAACAATAAAACACCAATGTAGATGGTAAACCAATAATGGTGAGATGATTCCTACCAATAAAACACCAATGTAGATGGTAAACCAATAATGATATATGATTTCAACCAATAAAAAACCAATGTAGATGGTAAACCAATAATGATATATGATTCCAACCAATGAAACACCAATGTAGATGGTAAACCAATGATGTTGATATGATTTCAACCAATGAAACAGTAATGTAGATGGTAAACCAATAATGGTGATATGATTCTAACAAATTAAACACCAATGTAGATGGTAAACCAATAATGTTGATATGATTCCAACCAATAAAACAGTAATGTAGATGGTAAACCAATAATGGTGAGATGATTCCAACCAATAAAACAGTAATGTAGATAGTAAACCAATAATGGTGAGATGATTCCAACCAATAAAACAGTAATGTAGATAGTAAACCAATAATGGTGAGATGATTCCAACCAATAAAACAGTAATGTAGATGGTAAACCAATAATGGTGAACTGATTCCAACCAATAAAACAGAAATGTAGATGATAAACCAATAATGGTGAGATGATTCCAACCAATGAAACAGCAATGTAGATGGTAAACCAATGATGATGGTATGATTCCAACCAATGAAACAAAAATGTGGATGGAAAACCAATAATGGTGAGATGATTCCAACCAATGAAACAGTAATGTAGATGGTAAACCAATAATGGTGAACTGATTCCAACCAATAAAACAGTAATGTAGATGATAAACCAATAATGGTGAGATGATTCCAACCAATGAAACAGCAATGTAGATGGTAAACCAATTATTGTCATATAATATCAACCAATAAAACAGTAATGTAGATGGTAAACCAATAATGGTGAGATGATTCCAACCAATGAAACAGTAATGTAGATGGTAAACCAATAATGGTGATATAATTCCAACCAATAAAACAGTAATGTAGATGGTAAACCAATAATGGTGATATAACTCCAACCAATGAAACAGTAATGTAGATGGTAAACCAATAATGGTGAGATGATTCCAACCAATAAAACAGTAATGTAGATGGTAAACCAATAATGGTGAACTGACTCCAACCAATAAAACAGAAACGTAGATGATAAACCAATAATGGTGAGATGATTCCAACCAATGAAACAGCAATGTAGATGGTAAACCAATGATGATGGTATGATTCCAACCAATGAAACAAAAATGTGGATGGTAAACCAATAATGGTGAGATGATTCCAACCAATGAAACAGTAATGTAGATGGTAAACCAATAATGGTGAACTGATTCCAACCAATAAAACAGTAATGTAGATGATAAACCAATAATGGTGAGATGATTCCAACCAATGAAACAGCAATGTAGATGGTAAACCAATTATTGTGATATAATTCCAACCAATAAAACAGTAATGTAGATGGTAAACCAATAATGGTGAACTGATTCCAACCAATAAAACAGTAATGTAGATGGTAAACCAATAATGGTGAGATGATTCCAACCAATAAAACAGTAATGCAGATGGTAAACCAATAATGGTGAGATGATTCCAACCAATAAAACAGTAATGCAGATGGTAAACCAATAATGGTGTTATGATTCCAACCAATAAAACACCAATGTAGATGGTAAACCAACAAGAGATGTTTGTCAAACATTATGCCCCCCCCCCCCCCCTGAGCGCCATGTTGTCAGGATTATATGAACAATTGAATGAAATAAGCATGGACCGAAATGACAGCTGATTTGTCGCTAACATTGTATGCCGTTGAGGCAGTTTTAAGATTATGACCATTCAAAGTTTGAGGATAGAGTGTGTTATGACCATGACCTTTGACTGTATGACCTCAAAATCCATAGTAGTCATCAGCTGGTCACCAAAAATCTAAATGTTAAGTTTGAGGGCCATGGGTGCAGGCATTGACAAGTTATCACACAGACAAGCATTTTTCGTTCAAGGTCACTGTAACCTTGACCTTTGATCCAATGACCCCTTAAATCATAAGGGTCATCAACAGGTCAGACACAACTCCAAGTCAAGTTTGAGGGCCAAAGTGCAGGCATTGTCCAATAATCACTTGAAACATTTTCGCATTCAAGGTCACTGTGAACCTGACCTTTGACCCAATGACTCCTAAAATCAATAAGGGTCATCTCCTGGTCAGGCCCAACTTACATGTCAAGTTTGATGATCATAGATTCAGGCATTGTTGAGATATCACTGGGAGAAGATTTGTTAACTTTTTTGCGTAAAAGGATACTGTGACCTTGACCTTGGCCTGATGACCCCCAAAGTCAAGAGGGGTCATCTACTGGTCAGGCCCAACCTTCATGTCAAGTTTGATGACCATAGGTCCAGGAATTGTCGAGTTTGCTTTCAAGGTCACTGTGACCTTGACCTCTGAACCCTTAAATCAATAGGGGTCATCTACTGGTCAGGCCCAACCTCCAAGTCAAGTTTGAGGGCCATGGGCACAGGCATTGTTGAGTTATCACTCGGGCAACCTTTTATCATCAAAGTCACTGTTACCTCGACCTTTGGCCCAATGACCCCTAAAATCAATCGGGGCCATCTACTGGTCAGGCCCAACCTCCAATTCAAGTTTGATGGCCATGGGTGCAGGCATTGTCGAGTTATCACTCAGACAACCTTTTACAATTCAAGGTCACTGTGACCTTGACCTTTGGCCCGATGACCCCCAAAAACAATAGGGGTCATCTACTGGTCAGGCCCAACCTCCAAGTCAAGTTTGAGGGCCATAGGTGCAGGCATTGTCGAGTAATGACACGGACAACCTTTTACCATTCAAGGTCACTGTGACCTTGACCTTTGGCCCGATGAACCACAAAAACAATAGGGGTCATCTACTGGTCAGGCCCAATCTCCAAGTCAAGTTTGAGGACCATGGGTGTAGGCATTGTCGAGTTATCACATGGACAAGCTTTTACCATTCAAGGTCACTGTGACCTTGACATTTTGCCCGATGACCCCCAAAAACAATAGGGTTCATCTACTGGTCAGGCCCAACCTCCAAGTCAATTATGAGGGCCATGGGTGCAGGCATTGTTGAGTTATCACTCGGACAACCTTTTACCATTCAATGTCACTATGACCTTGATCTTTGACCCGATGAGCCCCAAAAACAATAGGGGTCAGCTACTGGTCAGGCTCAACCTCCAAGTCAAGAATGAGGGCCAAGAGTGCAGGCATTGTTGAGTTATCACTCGGACATCCTTATACCATTCAAGGTCACTGTGACCTTGACCTTTGGCCCGATGACCCCCAAAAACAATAGGGGTCATCTAATGGTCAGGCCCAACTTCCATATCAAGTTTGATGACCATAGGTCTAGGCATTGTTGAGTTATCACTAGGACAAGCTTTAAAATTATTTTACCATTAAAGGTCACTGTGACCTTGACCTTTGACCGATGAGCCCTAAAATCAATAGGGGTCATCTACTGGTCAGGCCCAACCTTCATGTCAAGTTTGATGACCATACATCCAGGAATTGTCGAGTTATCACTTGGACAAGCTTTGGTCTACCGACGGACCGACGGACCGACCGACCGACCGACATGCCTGTGCAAAGCAATATACCCCTCTTCTTCGAAGGGGGGCATAATTATGATGGTATGATTCCAACCAATGAAACAGCAATGTAGATGGTAAACTAATAATGGTGATATGATTCCAACCAATAAAACACCATTGTAGATGGTATGGTGATATGATTGCAACCAATAAAACAGTAATGTAGATGGTAAACCAATGATGTTGATATGATTGCAACCAATGAAACAGCATTATCGATGGTAAACCAATAATGGTGAGATGATTCCAACCAAGAAAACACCATTGTAGATGGTAAACCAATTATTGTGATATAATTCCAACCAATAAAACACCATTGTAGATGGTTAACCAATAATGGTGAGATGATCCCAACCAATGAAACAGTTATATAGATGGTAAACCAATAATGGTGATATAATTCCAACCAATGAAACAGTAATGTAGATGGTAAACCAATAATGGTGATATGATTCCAACCAATAAAACAGTAATGTAGATGGTAAACCAATAATGGTGAGATGATTCCAACCAATGAAACAAAAATGTAGATGGTAAACCAATAATGGTGATATAATTCCAACCAATGAAACAGAAATGTAGATGGTAAACCAATAATGGTGAGATGATTCCAACCAATGAAACAGAAATGTAGATGGTAAACCAATAATGGTGAGATAATTCCAACCAATAAAACAGTAATGTAGATGGTAAACCAATAATGGTGAGATAATTCCAACCAATAAAACAGTAATGTAGATGGTAAACCAATAATGGTGAGATAATTCCAACCAATAAAACAGTAATGTAGATGGTAAACCAATAATGGTGAGATAATTCCAACCAATAAAACAGTAATGTAGATGGTAAACCAATAATGGTGAGATTATTCCAACCAATAAAACACCAATGTAGATGGTAAACCAATAATGGTGATATAATTCCAACCAATAAAACACTAGTGAAGATGGTAAACCAATAATGGTGTTATGATTCCAAACAATAAAACACCAATGTAGATGGTAAACCAATGATGATGGTATGATTCCAACCAATAAAACACCATTGTAGATGGTAAACCAATAATGGTGATATGATTCCAACAAATAAAACACCACTGCAGATGGTAAACCAATAATGGTGACATGATTCCAACCAATAAAACACCAATGTAGATGGTAAACCAATAATGGTGATACAATGCCAACCAATAAAACACCAATGTAGATAGTAAACCAATTAATTGTGATATGATTCCAAAACATGAAACATCAATGTAGATGTTAAACCAATAATGGTGATATGATTCCAACCAATGAAACAGTGTAGATAAGCCTCCTTATACATTGTCCAGCTGATATCCAGCAATATAGATGCATTGTTCAAAGCAGAATCAATCTTGAAGAAGTAAATCTAAATTCTTACAAATCTACTGGGCTATCAGAACTTCAACTGTTATAAGTGTCGAATTGGAACAAATTGGTGCAAGGGTTAGTTCCATGTTACATTTTTACCACTGTATTTGGTGTTTATGCATATAAAAACATCATTATAAAGCCCCAATCTGGTAACCCTAGAATTTGAGGCTCAACCCTTACCCTTCTAGTAATGTACAAAGTTTACTTGTCTGAAGACCTCTATAAATCAATTGTGAACTTTTAGGAGTAGGTAAACGGTCCTATGGTCTGGTCTGTTTCTGTTGTGTGTAGGTTGTGTGTCACTCGTTCAGTTTTTGTCAGGCCTGAGTGTTGTGCTTTTAATTATAGACAGTGTCTTTGTTGGATGTTTGATAGCTGGGCTTGTTCATTCATTTCTCATTGTAATATTCATTTTACATTTTGTACATTTTTTGCATAGTTTAGCAAAAATCAGATCATCTATGTTGACAAATACAATACCTTTTCACAGATTGCAAAAATAATGAACTTATCTGAGAAAATCTGTCTCATTACCAAATGAAGTGAGAAATGAGGTTCTAATCACTATCATTATGAACAACACACTTGTCAGTTTTTGTTCTAAAAGGATCCCATCTATCATTATCATGTATAAACTTTGCCAAGTAATTACATTGTAACTATAGGAACCTACCCGACACAGGAGAACAAGAGTAAATGAGTTGGTGTCCACAAGGAGGAACCGCGAAAACTAACACACACATAACCTTGCTCATTAGTATTATTATATGCAGGTTACCAGATAAGTTAACAATGAATATTTTCTCAATAATATAGCATTATTTTTTTTTATTTTTATTATTCCTCAACATGATTTTTTGCCAAAACCCATCCCATACTTTTTCGAGTTGGTCGAAAAATTATTATTTCACTGTTTAAGAGATGACTTACCAAATAATAAAATAAAACATTTTTTATTGAATTTTTGACGGAAAACAATATACTTTTAAATGGACAGACTAGTTTACTTGCCTTCCTCTTTGACATCCAAATCCAAGACGGTTTGTTGAATAGGCAGGGCCCTTTCATGTCCAGGACACAACCTCTCCTTATGTCTGGGACCTGCGGAATTGGACTCACCACCATTTGGACCATCACAGTCACTCAACTTTATGGTCTCCCCATTTTCATCGCTGTTGCTGTTACCTTGCTTACCATGTTGACTATCTTCACCGATATGACAGCTGTTAACATAAGGATTTTCACCCGCAGGAGTTTCTCCAGTGTCACTAGTTTTGTCTGTTCTTCCATCCTCCTTAGCAGGACTATTTTTAGTTGAATGTGTTTCTAGTGTAGAACAGTCTATCCTTGCAGGATTTTCAGATTCAAACTCCTCATCCATGTCTTCATCAAACATTTTGGACATTTCTTCAGCCTGCAAATAATCAAACAAGAACTCTGCATATGCATTTTTGGGTTTTGATCATTTATGTTAAATAAGTTATACTAAATTATGCATTAAATAAAATGGCAGCAACCTAATTATTGTGAGCCTTTAATATAATGGACAAAATTAAGATTTTCACAATGCCAAAATCCATAAAAACTAGCTATTAAGACACCATTATTGCCATGACAATATCTCATCTTTTGGATAGATAGATAAGACTTCCAAATATTTCACTTTGTTATTGAAAAAGTGATGGAATAATTGTTCAAGTTCTATTGAAAAGAAAATCAATTAGCTCGAACGCTTTATTTCAAGGGAGACAATTAGGGAACAATGGGCCTCAGAGTTACGGTTCTTGTAATGTGCAAGACTCAAACATGTAATGCCATACATATATATAAATACAATCAAACCTGGTTGAATGATCACCTGCTTTAAATGGCCACCTGCCTTAACGGGCCACTCAGAATTCCCCCCGTACTTTTTAACTATATAATGTTTGTGCATTAAGCGGCCAATTGTCTAACGAGGCCACGGCCACTAATTTTTGTCCCCTTAAAGCCATATACACCACTAATTAGCGGCCACTAATCCCTTGTCACTGACACTTATAAATTTTTCCAATACACAGCTTTAATTGCTTATGGAAGTTTAGGAAAAAGAACGACGACCTCGGGTATCTCCGTTATCCAATAAAAATGAATATTGCATCACACAATTGCCATGCGTGTTTACTCATCGAGCAATCATGTTTATGACACGTCGGCGACTGTTTTGATCAGAATTAACACAAATAATGACACAATTAATAAGATAATTAAATAATTACGAAGTTAATTATTAAATACCGACAAAAACACTGGTTATTATATATTCACAGTATGCATTGTCATTCGAAGGCGTGAAACAAGTTACGATTTTTATTCACTTCAATATTATTTTTCACAGTACACGGATTAATATTTCTACAAACGGATATTTACAATGCATTGTTCTTGATATATCAACTTTGATTATGGCTGAAAATAAGACTGATCGAAAGTGTTTGACTCTAAAAAAAGTGTCGAGTGTATAAAGTTATTCGAAAATGGCTGTGGTATTTTGTTTATACCTTGTATCAACATTTATCTAATGTATTTTATTTATAAATTTGAAATAAAGTTATTTTATCTATACAAATGTATTATTCAACCTTCTTCAATAATACTGATACAGATGTTACTGATTGTGGTGTGAGGTGATGGTTCAGATACATACTCCATCTCTGAATAAAGCTAATGTGGCGAAATGTCAAACCTGGATTAAGTGGCCACCTGTCTTAAGCAGCCATTTTTATCATTTCCCAAGGGTGGCCACTAAGTACAGGTTTGACTGTAATTATGTTTTCATATCCATTTCTTTTTCTCAATACATTGTGCTTAAGGTTGTTGTTTTTTTTATAAAGGGAGGCAACTTGTTAACAATGGCTCACAGGGTTATTGTTCTTGTACTCCATACGTTAACATTGCAATAGTTATATTGATGTTTAAATTTCCATTCCTTTGAAAACTTTCTTGTTCCACTGATTATCATGCCTTATTAAAAGCTTCCAAGAATACAAAATCATCTAATTTTTTCTCATTTAATCCTCATCTATAGCTTGACAGAACAATGTTCATCAACATTGCAGACACTTACAAATATCTGCAAATTGAATGTAAAACAAGATAAAAACAAAATATTGTAAATGTCATTTCCAAGAAACTTGCAGAGCACAATCATGAAAAAGGCTATTACATTGTGTGATCTAAATTATACATTATATATTGATCAGTCGTTTTAATCTTTGAAAACCTTATCATGTATTCATTCTTGCACAAATTAAGTTATACAAATATAATTTTCGTTGTTTGAAATTATTGAATTAGACGAAAATTATTTTCCCTTGTTACGGTCAATCCGATAGGTGGCGAATAAGTTTTGCACGAGGATTTCGTGTTGAGTGGTCATTCAGCCTTGGGACAGGCCGTCGAGCAGACTTGTTTTTGAAGTCTTGTTAGTAGATAGTATTAAGCTTAAATTACTAGATGCATTTTTGACATGTTTACTGATAATAATCAAATATGATTTCTTTCTATATGAAAATCTAAGTTCATAGATGTACGTATGTATTGTTATATCATGATTATGCATATGGTTTCAAACGTTATATTTGTATATACAAATAAAGCGGTCGGTTGGAGTCCCAATGGCTTATACCAATATGTTGTTTGTATGTTGATGTTCCATCGGAATGAGTTGTAAGGGAAAGGACATTAGTTTCACTCCCCATGTCAGTTCTTGATGTTTATAGCATGTTTATTTACTGCAATATCACAGTTCACTCCCAGGTGTTTCAGAAAATCAAGTCATTCCGACACAGTAAAGCCCTACAAAAGTTAATCAATCTGATAATAAGCTGCTGTACTGCAGAAATACTGCAAATATTGTTTTAATTTTCACAAAGTTCATTGTTTTAATATCACGAGGTCCACTGTTTTAATTTTGAGAGATTGCAGACAATAGTTTAAATTATTTTAATCTCAAATTTTCTGTTAGCTAAAATTGGTCGTTTTTGAGGGTTTTACAATTTTCTACAACATAACCAATGGCAAACAATAGTTAGTAAATATATCAGTAGGTTTTAACTTGCCACTTAATTCGAAATTTAGAGAAATCACAAACATGAAAACCTTGTGATATTACATCAAGTCATGATACCAATGGAACATTTCAGGAAAATATTTATTCTCCATTGATGGACTTCAGTATATGTCTTTCATGAGTTCAGAGAAGTCTTTACAATGATTTCCTGCAGTTAATGACCTTACATGTTGTCAGAAATTATTGTCCAATCACACAGCTGTATTTCAAAAAAACAGAAGTGTCTTTTTAATATAGAATATCAAGAAAAAGAAAAGATACGCACTAAATTAGAATTTGTGTTGATCCTGCTGATATCAATTTAAGGCCATACCATGTTGATGTTTCATTCTGCAGATTTTACATATCTATTTTTGGAAAATGTAAAATAAAATATTGAAATTTGTTGGGTGTGTCTGCACCTGTTTTTGTTTTTTTATCCCAAACCATTTTTTGGTGGTAATAAGCTTTTGGCTTTTTTAAATGCTAAAATTTGATCAATCTTAATTTTCCTTTGTGGGTCTTATAGTGTTGTGATTATTTTGTGGATGGAAATTGGAATGATGAACAATGACTTCACACTGGGACCAATAACAATCCTAATCCAAGTTGTCAATAATAACATATGATTTCCCAAATTGAACCACTGTGGGTAAACATGCTCTGTCATTTTTAAACTGAGGTAAAATGTTGTTTTCTCACTGGAATGAATTTTCTTTCATAATAAAATGGCATCATTTGACTGTGCAATGTTTCTCATAGTGATAATGCCATTAGTTGCAGCTTGACCAAGCTTTTTTTTATTATGGTTTTGAGTCTTCTGCTCAAAGGCTATTACTTGAATCAAGTCATGATACTGTCATGACCAGAAATTGAGCTTAGAAAGTTGATGCTGTAGAAGCCAGCTTCACTGAACAGGAATATGTTTCATCATGTTGGTCCAAAAGGATGTTTCAAAGTCAGTTTTGACCAAATACTGATAAAAACAACAATTGTGAACAAATTTCTGGTCACAAAGTCAAAACCTGATCATAAAGAAACTGACACTTGTTTGAAAACACCAAAAAATAGGTAAGCCAAACTGAAGTTAATAACCTTGATTAACTTCTTAATGTTAAAGGGACTGTACACCAGATTGGCAACAAAAAAAGTTGTTTTCTGTAATAAATCTCAGGACAATTATTTAATAGAATGTGTTTGATATAATAATTGTAAAAAAAAGTACCAAAATGCAGAAAAAAAATTGTGTCTGAAACCGGGTTCGAACCGGCGTGTCGCCAAAATTGCAGTCCAGCATCATATCCACTGAGCTATGACGGCTTACTCTAAACGGGTAACATAATTAAGCTATACACCTAACTCGGTAATAATCATGTGATAACACCGACCAGCCAATCACGCAGGAAGCATTGAATTCTACTAGGTAGACATACCAATCTTTTTTAATTGAAAAGTATGAAATAACTGCTAAACTTAAATAAATTGTAAACTATGTGATACTTCAGTTAGTAAGTTTCAATGCATTGTACACATTAATACCAATTAAGTTTATGACAGTTTTCGACAATTTTCTTTTTTTCTGGCAAATTGATCATCTGGCCCCAATTTCTCGAAACTTCTTAAGCTTAACAGGCTTAAGTCACTTATTTCAATTACCCAAAATACATACTGAAAATGGATTTTGATAAATGAAAAATGGTTTATTCTAAAAATCATACAGATTATTCCTAAATAATTTCTAAAAATTCTTGAAGAAGTTAATATAATACATTTCAAAGAACGACAAAAATAGTGAGATTAGCTTAATCCTGTTATAAGGGACTTAAGAAGTTTCGAGAAATCGGGGCCTGGTGTACAATTGCTTTAATTAAGAGTATTCGGAACATATCATACTTACACCATTCCAAAACACTCATAATAAATGTCTTAATACAGTTGCAAAGTGATTCAGGTAGATAAGTTGGTTTATTTTTTTCATTATATGATCATCATACTTGAAATATATCATAATTATCTTAAATATTTGGTTCACTCATACATTTTGGCTTACTCAGAAAATGGATGAATTAATAGTATTCAAACATTTCTACATTGTCTAATAGAGCTTACCGGTAATTAAAGTGACATTCTTATTCAAAATCAGTACATACACAGTCATGTAAAACAAACATCAATTTTGACAGACCTTTAACTACTTACTAAATAATGCTTTTATGGAAAATATTAATTACTGATAACAAGATTGTAACCTTGTATTTAATTATATATAGCTGAAAACCCAAAACTATTAAATGATTGATGAAATCTACTATATTCTCATAAGGCAGAAAAACAGTGTTTTCTGCGCATTTCTTTCAAATTAAATATTGAATTCGTCATAAAAACCATAATTGTTTTCGATATTTATTCATCCTTTCTGGTATATTTAAACAATTACTTTGTAAATCTTGCCTTCATTCATACCCTGTGTATAGGAGTGTGTGGTTATCAATATTCCGCAAAAATATGAACTATCATCATTCCAAGAAAGGATGAATATTGCAATCCAGGCTAGTGTAACATTTATGTAATTGATTATAAAACAAGAGATGTTTGTCAAACATAAAGCTCAGGGGGAGCATGCGCCATGTTGTCAGGATTATATGGACAATTGAATGAAATATGCATGGACCGAAATTACAGCTGATTTGTTGCTGTTTTAAGATTATGACCATTAAAGTGTGAGGATCAAGTGTGTTATGACCGTCATGACCTTTGACTCTATGAACTCAAAATCCAGAGTCATCAGCTGGTCACCAGAAACCTAAATGTCAAGTTTGAGGGCCATGGGTGTAGGCATTGTCAAGTTATCACAAGACAAGTTTTTTTCGTTCAAGGTCACTGTGACCTTGACCTTTGACCTGATGACCCCTTAAATCATAAGGGGTCATCTACAAGTCAGATGCAACTCCAAGTCAAGTTTGAAGGCCATGGGTGCAGGCATTGTTGAGTTATCACTCGGACAACCTTTTACCATTCAAAATCACTGTGACCTTGACCTTTGGCTCTATGAATCCTAAAATCAATAAGGGTGATCTACTGGTCAGGCTTAACATCCATGTCAAGTTTAATGATCATAGGTTCAGGCATTGTTGAGAAATCGGTGGGGGAAGATTTGTTAACTTTTTTGCGTTAAAGGTTACTGTGACATTGACCTTGGCCTGATGACCCCCAAAGTTGATAGGGGTCATCTACTGGGCAGGCCCAACCTTCATGTCAAGTTTGATGACCATAGGTCCAAGAATTGTCGAGTTTGCTTTCAAGGTCACTGTGACCTTGACCTTTGACCCCTAAAATCAATAGGGGTCATCTACTGGTCAGGCCCAACCTCCATGTCAAGTTTGAGGGCCATGGGTGCAGGCATTGTTGAGTTATCACTTGGACAAACTTTTATCATTCAAGGTCACTGTGACCTTGACCTTTGGCCCAATGACCCCTAAAATTAATAGGGACAATCTTCTGGCCAGGCTCAATCTCCAAATCAAGTTTGAGGGCCATGGGTGCAGGCATTGTCGAGTTATCACTCGGACAACCTTTTACCATTCCAGGTCACTGTGACCTTGACCTTTGGCCAGATGACCCCCAAAAACCATAGGGGTCATCTCCTGGTCAGGCCAATTCTCCAAGTCAAATTTGAGGGCCATGGGTGCAGGCATTGTTGAGTTATCAATCGGACAACCTTTTACCATTCAAGGTCACTGTGACCTTGACCTTTGGCCCAATGACCCCCAAAAACAATAGGGGTCATCTACTGGTCAGGCCCAACCTCCAAGTCAAGTTTGAGGGCAATGGGTGCAGGCATTGTTGAGTTATCACATGAACAACCTTTTACCATTAAAGGTCACTGTGACCTTGACCTTTGACCCATTGAGCCCAAAAAACAATAGGGGTCAGCTACTGGTCAGGCCCAACCTCCAAGTCAAGTTTGAGGGCCATGGGTGCAGGCATTGTCACGTTATCACTCGGACAACCTTTTACCATTCAAGGTCACTGTGACCTTGACCTTTGGCCTGATGGCCCCCAAAAACAATAGGGGTCAACTACTGGTCAGGCACAACCTCCATGTCAAGTTATAGGGCCATGGGTGCAGGCATTGTTGAGTTATCACTCGGACAAGCTTTAAAATTATTTTACCATTAAAGGTCACTGTGACCTTGACCTTTGACCCGATGACCCCCAAAATCAATAGGGGTCATCTACTGGTCAACCCCAACCTTCATGTGAAGTTTGATGACCATACGTCCAGGGATTGTTGAGTTATCACTCGGACAAGCTTTGGTCTACCGACGGACCGACCGACCGACATACCGACATGCCTGTGCAAAGCAATATACCCCTCTTCTTCGAAGCGGGGCATAATAATTCAGATTACTAATTGATTTAAACCTTATAAACATGATAATCAATGAGTTTATATAAAGTTCGCTTCTTATTTGAGCTGGGAGTAGGAGTAAGATCATTATTAATGTTCCCTGCTTTTAGTGATTATTTTTGGTTGAAGTCAATTCGTGTCTACCTAAATTACAAAAAGATGTGAATACTAATACTTATGGTTTCTTTTCTGGTAAAATCGTAACCGAAAGGTAATTATATATAAAATGAAAACAAAAACCTTCAAATTCAACATTAAATCAAACGAAAGCGAAATTCTTAATCTTTCAAAGCATCTATGTTTTGTTAAAAGAGATCATGCAAATCATGGAGACTTTTCCATATTTGAAGTTTAATCACATGAACAGTAGTTTCTTTAAATTAAGTTAAATGTTATAAGTTAACACTTAGTGTTATTAAGAAAAATATTAAAATTATTGACGTTCTTAATAACAGCCATCAGCTTTGTTTGAAAGGAATCCGTATATCTTTTTTGTTTGTAAAAAAATCATATATACTTGCACTTGCAAAAGGATTAATAAAAAATAATTCTCAAATTAAAATTTCTATCATTGCAAGAGAATTTTCTCATCTTTATATCAGTAGAAATAAAATGATGTTAATCTAAAACCAGCCCCAATATTGAACTTGACCTGTATCTTCTGATGTTACACCTGTGTACCAAAAATTGTTCAAATCTGTCTAGCCTTTCATGATTTATCATCCAGAAACCGTTTTTCTATTATTAGTAACAGTGACCTTGACCTTGGCCCCACCAGCCCCAATATCGAACTTGACCTGCATCTTCTGATGTTACACCTGTGTACCAAACTGTATCTTCTGATGTTACACCTGTGTACCAAAAAGTGTTCAAATCTGTCTAGCCTTTCATGAGTTATCCTCCGGAAACTGTTTTTCTATTTTTAGTTACAGTGACCTTGACCTTGGCCCCACCAGCCCCAATACTGAACTTGACCTGTATCTTCTGATGTTACACCTGTGTACCAAAAATTGTTCAAATCTGTCTAGCCTTTCATGAGTTATCGCCTGGAAACCGTTTTTCTATTTTTAGTAACAGTGACCTTGACCTTGGCCCCACCAGCCCCAATATCGAACTTGACCTGTATCTTCTGATGTTACACCTGTGTACCAAAAATTGTCCAAATCTGTCAAGCCTTTCATGAGTTATCGTCCTGAAACCGTTTTTCTATTTTTAGTAACAGTGACCTTGACCTTGGCCCCACCAGCCCCAATATCGAACTTGACCTGCATCTTCTGATGTTACACCTGGGTACCAGAAAAATTTCAAAACTGTCTAGCCTTTCATG
Organism: Mya arenaria; assembly: GCF_026914265.1. Lineage (NCBI taxonomy): Eukaryota > Metazoa > Mollusca > Bivalvia > Myida > Myidae > Mya > Mya arenaria. The sequence goes on along the minus strand of NC_069129.1, from coordinate 70,989,605 downwards.
AGTTATCGTCCGGAAACCATGAAAACCGACAGACCGACCGACCGACCGAAAAGCTCACTCCTATATACCCCCTCAAACTTCGTTTGTGGGGGTATAAAAATGTTAATTATTTTACTCTTTTTATCAACCTGCACTAGCACTGTAAACAGTCCATTGTTGCAGATTATCACTGAACGTTTTTGTTCTCAATGTGTTTGTTCAATGCGTTCGTTCACTGCTAATCAATGTTTTGCTACTATATGATTTATATAATAATGAAATAAAATATTCCAAGCTTTAAATCGGTGTATAAATTGCAATAATAACATTTTTGATAATAAAGTTATACACGTTTTCGTAGAACCACACATGTATTTTAAATCTGCACTCAGGCTGTCAAACATTGCCTTTTATCATTTCATGGCTTTTTTAACTCACTGTTTCAATGTCATTTTTATTTTGTTATGAATTAATTTTATTTAAAATGAAACGTAATTTCCTCAGCCTTATATTGGTGTAGAATTTGTAAAAACACCATGTTTTATCATAACGTAATGATGAAATTAGTTAAGGCACACCTGTATTCAAAGAATACCACGTACAGCGTGCTGTAAATCATTAAGCAAATGTTGATTTCATCAAATCATTGTTATCAGTGATTAAATCAACCTGAACGACACCATATTCAGACTGACTTATGATTTACTGCTTGGTCCCTCTCCCTTTAATCCTACTTACAGATGAAAACTGACAAAGTTAAACAAAATAATTGTGATCGCTTGCTCAGAACAAAATATTTATTTGGTGTTGCCTAACTAATAACCTGTGGCAATTACATCTTAATCTGTGAACCTAAAAAGTTTTTGAATTCCTCATGTCTATATGTGTAAATCTACCTTAGATAAATATAACACACTTAGACTGAGGGCCATATGACATTATATTTAGGACCGGCCAGTCAGCCAACGAAGGTGTTTATTGACTAGGGCATTAGCCGAGGTCCATTCAGCTTTGGGGGCAGACTGGCCGGTTCTTATAATGCCATATGGCCTGAAGTCGTGTGTTTTATTCCTTATATTATACCCAACATTTTATATTACCATTTAAAATTTTGAAAGAGCTTTTGATGTGTTTTATTGAACAAAGCAATTAATGTTTACTTGCCACAATTGTTTGCCCTTGTTAAATCACAAGTCACACTCACCATTTTTATGACGTCAGCGGTCCATATTATTTTTGGCGAGGTGTGGATTGGCAAAAAATATGATATGGACCACTGACGTCATAAAAGCAGATTTTTGACTAAAATACACTGATATAAGAACCAATCAACTTTATATGTACATGTAAGGGACAAATATAGTTATAAGATATAATAATTGTAAATATGAACCGCCCCTGCTTGTCTTTTAAATTGCTATATGCATACTTAATGCACTTATATGGGTACAAATGAAATAAATATGTTAATTCAAACTAAAATAGTAACTATTCTTTCACAAACCTTGTCAATTTATTTTGCAAACGTAATTGTCAGCTGTCTGTGCATAAGGAAGTTTCATTTATCACGTTTCAGATAAAATTGAGTATATAACAGCTGAGAAATGATTGTTCAAGACGGACAGTGCAGCTGCTTAATGGATCCCTTCAGGTTCATAAAATTGTTGATTTCAGTGCAACATTATATTTCATTTCACTGCAAATCTGCTCATAAAAAATATTTTCTATTACCATTAGTGAAATAAAACTGCAGAAATCAACAAATATCCTCTCATGGGATATGTGAAATTCATTCACCAGATGAAAAGACCTTAACTTAATATCCTATATTGCATTTCAAAATAAATAGTAAGTTCAGAGTAATCTGTGATTATTTACTCAAACAAAACCTTTTATCTCAACGCCAAGCAGGACACATTCCCATTTGTGCTTATGTTGCAATTCTTGTTTATCACCAGTGACAAAGGGCACCTTCAAAGTGTGTTAGATATTATCACAGAATTACTGCATGATAACACAGAGGCTTTAGGTTAATAAAATGTGCACGGCTGGTGTTATCTGGTGTTATGTCCTCGCCTGATAAATGAAAGTTTCTACGGTCCGACAGCTGACAATTACATTTGCAAAATGTATTATTGTGTGCTTCATATGACACAAGTGATATATGCATTGACCATAAGGCTGTAACAGCAACACTTAAAGGACATACTACAGTCCCGCAGGCACCCATCAAATCAGACTTCAGTGTTCCAGAATGGAATCTCACAATACAAAAACATATATTTTACCTATGTATTGCACACCTACAGAAATATTTAAAACTATGATGAAAAGACTGATTACTTAAGTACATATCCTGCTTTGTTTCCTAGCATGATACATTTACTAGAAATTATCTAAATCAGTTACTCCACTTGATTAAAACTTCGGAACAAGAAAAACACTAGCATATTCAAACGTTGATCTGTTTCTTGGTTAATCAAGTGGCAGTCAGGGGCACACAGCCCTTTTGTACAAAGATTCAATGATTTCAAAGTCAGTCAGGGACACAAAGCACTTGTGTATTAAATGATTTCAGTCAGTCAGGGACACACAGCACTTGTGTATTCAATGATTTCAAAGTCAGTCAGGGACACACAGCACTTGTGTATTCAATGATATCAAAGTCAGTCAGGGACCCACAGTACTCGTGTACAAAGATTCAATGGTTTCAAAGTCAGTCAGAGACCCACAACACTCATGTATTAAATTATTTCAAAGTCAGTCAGGGACACACAGCACTCGTGTATTAAATTATTTCAAAGTCAGTCAGGGACACACAGCACTCATGTATTCAATGATTTCAAAGTCAGTCAGGGACACACAGCACTTGTGTATTCAATGATTTCAAAGTCAGTCAGGGACCCACAGTACTTGTGTACAAAGATTCAATGGTTTCAAAGTCAGTCAAGAACACACAGCATTTGTGTATTAAATTATTTCAAAGTCAGTCAGGGACACACAGCACTCGTGTATTAAATTATTTCAAAGTCAGTCAGGGACCCACAGTACTCGTGTACAAAGATTCAATGGTTTCAAAGTCAGTCAGGAACACACAGCACTCGTGTATTAAATTATTTCAAAGTCAGTCAGGGACACACAGCACTCGTGTATTCAATGATTTCAAAGTCAGTCAGGGACACACAGCACTCATGTATTAAATTATTTCAAAGTCAGTCAGGGACCCACAGTACTCGTGTACAAAGATTCAATGGTTTCAAAGTCAGTCTGGAACACACAGCACTTGTGTATTAGATTATTTCAAAGTCAGTCAGGGACACACAGCACTCGTGTATTGAATTATTTCAAAGTCAGTCAGGGACACACAGCACTCGTGTATTAAATTATTTCAAAGTCAGTCAGGGACACACAGCACTTGTGTTCAAAGATTCAATGACTTCAAAGTATTGCACGATGACAAACACAATTTCAAAAACACCAGGCATGTGACAAAAACTCAACATCTAAAAAAATAAACAAAAACACACACCAACCACCAATCTTAATGCTCAATATCTATTCAAACCTCTCGGACCGCCTGGGCATGTATCTCATGAACATCTCTACACCTGCAGGGCGGGAAAACCCGCTGTACCAGTTTCTTCAGGGTGCGGTAGTCGATCGTGTTGGCATAAGTATGTCTCCGAAGTTCACACAGGTCCCGACCCTGAAATATATAGTGTAGACATAGTATATATCATAATAACATGCAAAATAACCATGTTTATTTCATGAAGTGTTATTAGTGCCCCTCCTCTGGTATTGCATAATTTAAAAATAAAAGCCCATATGCTGTGCATTGCTCCCATTCATTAAATGGTCACAGACACAAAATGTATTGCAAACGTCACAGGACTTGAGACATTATTAGCATTGGTCATACAGCTTGAAATAATCCCGCAATGCCGCTGTTCTACACACTGGTCTGGCCATGTCAAAGTGGAATTAGCCTGTCACTCACATGAATGTCTTGATCAACTTAATATTCCTCAAAACAAATTAAGGTGCTACTTTCAAAGAGCTTAAGTTAATATGGCTAAGAGCAAATTGACAAGTGACAAATTTTCTCAGGATGTTTTTGTTTTTCCGTCACCGATTTATTGAAGCAGTGTCCACGGTGCAATTTGGTTTGTGAAGGGTAAGGTTCCTAAAAAATCTCAAGTAAAGGAGAGATAGACAGACAGAATACTCTATTTCAACTTGTACATACATGTAGTACATCATCATTATAAAAGTAAACATAAAATTGTTTAATTGAAATTACTATGTATAAAGATAAATAGAATAAATCTAAAAAACTTTCACATGTTTAGTATATATTTTTTGTTGCTGAGTCTGCTAATTTGTCTATATTCATGGTTAGGGTTTCACAACCACATTTGAGAAGACTGGATTTAGGTTCTTGACTGGTTTTGGGTTCTTAAGTTTTATTCAAATTTATTCATATGACCTTGACCCGAGCTGGCTGTAACATGCGCTCTATACATCGTCTCATATGGTGAACATTTGTGGGTATATTTCAAAATCCTTCAAGTGGTTCAAGAATCATAAATGGACTGGACACGATTTGTGATGGTCGAACAACTTGAGCAAAACATTTACAGGGGGAGACATTAAAAGTATAAAATTGTATTCTAAATCTCTTGTATCATAACATTGACAATATGGTTCTTCATGGGGAATTCTATAATCCTAGCATATCTACCTGCATGTATGAGTAAGAAATGAGCAGATATTTAGATTCTGGTAAAAAATGTCCTGCGGCATTCCATATAAACATTTAAATGACTTTCCTATTCAAATTTGGCCTTCCAATTTTTATTATTTAAGTAACAAAACATTGCTTGAATTTACATCTGCTGTACACTCTTGTACAAAACTATCAGTTAATGTCTTCTTATACATGTATGCAAAATTAGTCTGGAGTAGCACCACTTAGTGGGTTGTCCACTACGTATCTATATCCATTTGTAAACAACATTTTTTTTTCAAATCATACACCCAGTATCTTTGCTCTTTTAATCCAATCTTCCTCGGCAAGGTTATATACTCTCTGTAATATGATATTGTCGGTACTTTTTTTAAACCAAAATTTAACAATTCCTATCAGTTGTGCAATATAAAATGGATACCTTCCAAGATCACCTTGACAATATGTTTGCAAAATTTAAGATGCGATTCTCTATATGCTTATTTCTCCATAACCCCATAACTCTGATGCATAGCATGAAATAGAACTTACAAAGGCATGAAATAATTGGCAAAGTGTTGCTGGTTTAATATTAAATTTTCTACAGTGATTAAATAATATATTTCATGCCTTCTGTGTAAGTCCTTTACCTGTCACATATTTTTCATAACTGAAAACTGTTCCTATAAGTAATTGTACAGTTATCAAAGGCTTCAATATCATTTTCATTTATGTCCATTTTTCAATTTTCAAATACAGTGGAAACTCACTAAACCGGACAAGGTCCGGATTGGGCAAAATTTCCAGTTTAGTGAGGATTCCGGTTTAGTGAGGATTTGATGTATGGAGTAAGTTTACTTAAAATGTTAACTGAGTTAACCTTTAAAGGGAAGTTGAAAACTGGAACAAAATGAAAACACATAAAGATAACATTTATTTTACATCAACAATGGTTCAAGTAACTTGAAATAATGCATAGAATATACATGTATATTCATTAATATATCAATGTGCATGTCTTGTAACATTACAGATACAGTATATATCATTGTATCTTTACGTTTCTAGTGTGATACATAATGTTCAGTCAAGGTAATTCTTCTTACATTACTTAAAGAAAGTGTCCAGTGTCGTCTGTGTTTGATAGTTTAATTAACGCACCGCTCTAATTTGATTCAATCATAGAAGTCTTTAGATAAAACAACCCTCCAAAATGATCACTTAATAACTGTTTCTAGTTCTTTATTTTCTGCAACAAACAAATTAATGTTTCAATCAATTTTCTTTTCACAAGTTTGATTATCGCAGCCTGGCAGTCAATCCACAGCGCAATCACCATTATCGATTAGTTAACACAACATCATAGGTGCAATATTTAACGATGCACCGGCTGTCAAAACAAAGTGACAAAGTGACACACGATTCGCGAATTCCTAATACACAAAATCGTTTTGACATGTTTGAACAAATATACGTCCGGTTTTGTGAGGTAAAATTATGTTGACAACTAACATATTTTCTCGATTTTTTGTCCGGTATCTGGAATTCCGAGGTTCCGGTTTTGTAGGGATTATTTTACATTGAAAAAAACACACAGAAAAACACTATTTTACTTTTTCTGTATTTATTTTAAAGCTGCACTCTCACAGATTTACAGTTTTTCCAGCTTTTTTTATTTTTTGTCTTAGAATTAGCAAATTTTTGCATGAATATCTGCAAACCAGTGATGAAAGACTGCTGTCAAAAGATCAGATCGCAGATTTTCATATTTCCGTTCCAATTTTAATGTTTTATGGCTAAAACCGTTAGTAACGGTCTAAGAAAAATGCCTAAAACATCAATTTTGGAGCTGAAATATGAAAATCTGCGATCTCATCTTTTATCATCAGTCTTTTATCACTGGTTTGCAGATATTTACGCAAAAAAAGTCTCGTAACAAGACAAAAAAAAAAGGTGTCAAAACGTTTAATCTGTGAGAGTGCAGCTTTATGTTCCCAACTTTAACAATATTGATATAATAGATCAAGGCCGTGTTGTATCATCAGGGCTTTTTGCTAATATGTCATAACCATATGGTTTGCAAATAATAACAAAAAAGTACAATATCATCAGTATAAATTCCTGAATTTATATTATCTTGAAGTATAGCTCTAAATCTTCTAGAAATAATGCACATATCACTGGCCAAAAAGCCAAACAAAAAGCCTCATAATCTATCACTGGCCAAAAAAGTCAAAACAAAAGCCTCATAATCTATCACTGGCCAAAAAAGTCAAAACAAAAGCCTCATAATATATCTTATAGACAATCATTCTTCATCAACAGCAAGTCTTGTACAGATAGAATTATAGATCAGATGCATTGCATCAATATTACTCCAGGTTTAAGTTAAAATAACAAGAGATGTCATAAGACAGGATTGGTGCTGGACTGTAGCTGCTTTGCCTCTCAGACATACAGACGAATGGCAGGCATTATTGATAAAATATGTGCATATCAGAGACCATAACTTTTTTAAACAAATTGAGGATCATATGGAGTCAACTAACATATTTGTCCTGCTGCCTTGAACACCAAGGTGAAGTATTATGTCTGTTGTATTAGCAATGTTTTCAATCAAGTCAATCAGAGGCCATAAATTGTGTTCCAAGAATCAGGTACAGTTGTCTAAATGTCTGATGGGGTAAAGTACTGTATTTGTGTATTGTATCAAGTCAAATAAATGAAAGGTTTATGAGTCAATGATAGGGGCCACAATTTGTGCTTTTGAACATATATAGCATCATCTAACTTAATTGTCTTTTGCCAAGCATCCTATTTGTCTTTATGCAAATTTAGTAATTACTGTATATTTTGTTAAGACTATTAAAAACCCAACTTGCTCCCTCTGAAATTTTAACAAAGCTTTCTTAGTTGTTCAGAAGCATCAGATGATGAAATAAGACATCTCTATTTGCTCTATAGAGCAAAAAAAGGGTTTTGGTGGTTACAAAACAAACTTTTGTCTTGAAAATTTCACAAATAAACTATCAAGCAGTTGTCATTTGCCATAAAGTGATTTATTCATTTACTGTGCTACACTCCCATGGAAGGTCTTGTGATTTCGGAGAGGTGCAAGAAAATAAGCAGCTTCTGTTTTATTGATTAGGCCTTTAATGAGACTCACCCTGAACATCTTCAACACTTTATATGGTGGAAAGCATTGTTTTTTATTTCTCGCCCCTGACCCATTCATTGTCAATTTTTTTTTGATGTTATGAAAACAATGGACTTACATAGTCACCAATTATGCTAATTGGCAGGATCATGGCAGACAAATGGTGTTATTATACCTCACTTCTATAGAACATATAGTAAAAACGCCAGGGCAATATTTTCGACTATCACCCCGCACTATCACCCTCTGCCGCACTGTCACCCTCTGACGTCATGAAATTGAAAATACGCTACAAATACGCCGCCACGTTGGATTTGTATGTGAAAAATTATGATTAATATAAAACTGGCATTGCAACCTTAAAATGCACTAATTATAAAACCTCACTTCTATAGAACATATGAAATTGGCAATACGGTACGAATATGGGATTTACTGATAGTATTTTACTTAAAGTCTGTATCACCTGAGCACTTTGTTTACCAGCCGACAATTCTTGCCAAAATGGCAGCAAGATTCGCAGCTGTCAGTGAAAATGGTATTTTTAGTCTTTAAAATACAACAGTTTTTGTTACTACAGTCTTCGGAAAACACTTTTTCTCAGGTTGACAATATGCACCACAGTCATCCTCAAGGCAGTCAATATTTATATATTAATTTCTGCCCTCCAGCGATGTTGTGACCAGATGACTTTATTTACTTTATGACAAATTCAGGACCTATATAATTTGATGTAAAATGCAATTTCAAGACCCTTTTAACTTTGTAGGGTTTTCAAAAGAGGTAAATTTTATTGTATTTTAAGTTGTTTTACCATGACATCTCAAGAGAAAGCAGTTTGTTTCTGGTCTCATGAAAAAACAACTTTTGAAATACCATACTGTTAATAAGGAATTTCTTTATTTGGGGATTTTTTTTTTCAATTCATAAAGTTCCATAACAAAGAAACAACAAAAAGATCATTTTGCCATCTTTTCTCATTTACAACATTGGTTTTCTGTAGCAACAATAAGCTGGTCTTTATTGCAATGCATACAGATTGCATTCACTTTCATCTTGTAGCTTTTGCATTAATAAAGCTGCTTTACTTGGGAATTATTGTTCCTTTTTGTCATCAGTTTAAATCATGTTCTGCTAATGCCACTTTTCTGGATGAAATAAAAAATAAATTCAGTATCCCAGAACATTAGTGTTTGGTAACATTATATTTTATACCACAAAGTTTCATATTTAAGAAATACTTTTTTTACATAATTACCCTTCAATAAGCAAAAGTAAAATAAAGTAAAATAATAAGTCCTCATATTACATTAAGAAGTGATACTTGACATTTCAGCTGAAAGTTTCTTTTATTTAATTCAAAGGGATAGGCTGCGATTAATGACATCAAGATAAACAGGACTGTAACAAAACATTTATATGTCTACCATTTGAGGCATTAACAATGACCGCCTTGCAAAGTGATTTTTCCTTGCAGACAAACAGCCATTAGATCAAACAAACACTTTCCCAAATAGTTCTCACAAATGGATTAACATAGCCAGACAAAACTGGTAAATTATTTTTTTAAGATTCTGTAGAAATAAAATAAAATAATATATTACATGAATATTAAAGTTTGTAATACTTGTTACCAAACACTTCTTCATCAAATATAAGGGTGAAGGAAACAGGATTTTGTTTCATACTTTTCAAAGCAGTACAAACAGAAGAAACAATGCAGTGACCATATATTGTCAGATAGATGGATTCTGCAAAGTTTTTTTCTAATGAAATAACTTAATTGTTCCATGCAAATATACATTACATCCACATTGCTTTTGCAGTCTTTCCCAAATTGTAAAAATTCTGCCTGTCCACCAGACAGGCACTTCGGAAGTTTTTGCCTGTCCAAAAAAATATTTTCCTGTCCAAACAAATATGTCATTAAATAGTATATATAAAGAGTAAAAAGTGAATGTCAACTGTTTTTAATGCTTTCCTGATTTAATTCACAAAAAAACAACAACATATAAACACTACATGGACATGTCGTTTAGTAAAAATTTAAACACTTGGTATCGCAAAAAATATTTAAACACCGCCACCATTAAGGTGCTTTTTGGTTTTTCACTCTTCCTGTAATTCTACCAACCACTGCCATTTTAACTGCAGATGAAGTATATTGAGTGACGATTTTGATTGTACCTTGGTGCAAACCAAGAATCAATCAAAACATTTGTAATAAAATATAATTACTGATGAATTGTATTGACTCGTTTATCCCCGGCAATTAAAATCATGATTGCATACTGGAAATGGCCGACTATTGGCGATGTTATATGACGTCAATATGGGATTGACTAACTACCGCAAAAAAAAAATCAGCAAAAGTTTTTAGAGACATTTTGCTTTCAGGTACCTTTTCGCTTTTTAGTCGTCTCAAAATTATGTTGGTCATCTGGACCGTAATTTTCGGAAGGTCTGCCAGACCCATACAAAATTTGCCGGATATGTCCAGCGTACCGGCACATTTAGGGAAGACTGCTTTTGTATTAACTTCTACTACTATTAACTAATATTAGATCTCACCTTTACCCCTACTAATGTCCAACAAAAACAGAAAACTGTACTTCCTCAAGATTTATATTCTTTCATAATAATCATTGTACACATGATCAGTATATGTATGATCATATATTTAAGAAATTAAATAGAAAAAGGTAAAATATTTCATTCATGATTGTTAGATGTCCCTACACATAATAGCCAGGGTTAAGGCTGTGTTCACATACACTACGAAGTTTGGACCGGCATTTGGGCAAACAAAAAATTCCAGTAGTAACCTATTAAAAGTTTATAAGAGTTGATGTTCACTGAATATTTAACATGCAAATCTTTTTTGACGTTTTGAAATAAACCTTGATGTAAGTTGTGCTCCTTTCATAAAAACATGCTTCAAGTTGTACATAGTTTGCCTAAGATGAACTCTGTTGGCAATTGTTGACTCTGGCTGGTTGTGCTGAACTTATCCAAACGCTTGTCCAATGGAGGCCAACGGGTACCTGATGTAATGAACCTCATGGTAACGCAAGGGGCAAGGGTAGGCAAATGATTTCAAAGAATACTCGTAACTTAGGTGGACAATGGAACCTAACGGATATGACATTTTCTTAAAGAAGTCAACTGACACTGACCTCAGCTTACCTATGCTGAGTACTTCTTCATCTAAGTTGGACTAAGCCAGCCACCGCTGCACACACACTACATTTAACCTTGTAAAAAGTTTGCCAACGCTAATAGAATATAAGTATCTTTCATGGCGGAGAGTGTAAGATAGGTTCATTCAGACCCGATGAGCCTATCTTACACAAGCGGCTATATGGTAGATTCTTTTTCTCTCACCTCAGTTAAACAAAATTAAGTAAAATGTGTTTTTTGCTGGAACTCTTTTGTGCTTCTTGAAAATAATTGCGTATGGAAATGCGATAATTCGTGGTTGTCATGGACCATGCGCGCAGTGATTCAGATTATGTAAATAGTCAATTCGGTCTTTAATTATAGTTCTAAGAAGAGTAAAGCATTATTTCTTGAAAGGTGCATGGAAACTGTTTAATGGGGACATTTGAAGCAAGAAATAATAAACCCTCTAAATATTGCCACAAGACAAGATTCCCATGATGCTATAGCCGACAGTTTTCAACAAGGTTAATTACAATGTGGCGACCATTAAAAAGGAGTTATATAGGGGTATTTTATCTTCACCTGTGGGCAAGACAAGAATTTCTAGCATGGTTAAATTATTGGATCTACTTATCTGAGGTGGGAGAAAGTAAATATAAGGCTGGAAAATGCTGCCAAGCGCTAGGAAACATTTGTAAAATTTTATGTGCACTGAAAATAAAACTTTTGTAGAGTGACTTTTAAAAATCCATCTCACAAATGTAATTTCACAAATACTTCTTAGATTTTTCAAACGCTGCCCAATGCTGGTTCATAGTGTAAACCCATCTCAAATTAAATGTGATGTTTGCCTTTTATTAATAATAGGAAATTGATGAGTGTGGAAGGTGGCTTGCATAATTACCTGACATTTTGATTTTTTTTGCATTCCTTATTTTACAGAAGCAAGTTTTAGGCTGGTTGGTGATAAAAGTCAGATTCTCAAACAAAATTCTTTGATTAATGATTGATTGATTACCCATTATTAATGGGGAAGTTTTATTATAAGCATTTAAGATAAAAAAACAACATGAAATGGGATGCTTTCCAGTGAACACTTAAATATTTTTCTTCAATATGCAAGATTGATTAATTCAACACAACCTTGGATTGTTCACATATTAACTCAGCACAACCGTATAGATTATTCACATAACTTAACTGAAAACAACCTTGGAATATTCACATATCTTTTAACTCAGCACAACCTTAGATTATTCACATATCTTAACTCAACGCAACCTTAGATTATTCACATATCTTAACTCAACGCAACCTTAGATTATTCACATATCTTAACTCAACGCAACCTTAGATTATTCACATATAACTCAACACAACCTTGGATTATTCACATATCTTAACTCAACACAATCTTGGATCATTCACATATCTTAACGCTGCACTCTCACAGATTGAACGTTTTGACAACTTTTTATTTTTTGTCTTGGAACGAGCCATTTTTTGCGAAAATCGATAGACACCAGTTATAAAAGACAGGCTGACAAAAAATTAGATTGCAGATTTTAATATTTAAGTTAAAAAATTGATGTTTTATGCATTTTTCTTAAACCGTTAGTAACGGTTTAAGCTATAAAACATTAATTTTTGAAAGGAAAAATGAAAATCTGCAATCTGATCTTTTGTCAGCAATCTATTATCATTGGTTGCAGATATTCATGCAAAAATTTGCTCATTCCAAGACAAAAATAAAAAAGTGGTATATCTGTGAGAGCGCAGCTTTAACTGAAAACAACCTTGGATTATTCACAAAATATATCTTAACTGAATACAAACTTGGGTCATTCAGATATCTTAACTTAACGCAACTTTGGATTATTCACATATCTTAACTGAATACAACATTGGATTATTCACATATCTTAACTGAATACAACCTTGGATCATTCACATATCTTAACTGAATACAACCTTGGATCATTTACATATTTTAACTCAACACAACATTGGATTATTCACATATCTTTACCCTGAAAACAATCTTGGGTTATTCCCATATTTTAACAACACAACCGTGGACTGTTCACATATCTCAACTAAATACAAGTTTGGATTTTTCCCATATCTTAACTGAAAACAACCTTGGATCATTCACATAACTTAACTCAACGCAATGTTAGATCATTCACATATCGTAACTCAATATAACCTTAGATCAGTTTTCACATATCTTAAATTAATTCCAAATAATTTCATGTTTGCACTACAAAGCTGCGACAATAAGCTATCCCAATACCACATATTTTTCCTTTTTAAAACAGTGAAGTTTTAAGTGATACACAATCATATTTCATAATGGTTAACATTATGCATTAGTATTTCTGATATTAATTTGTTTTTACTAGGACTGAACAGAAAACTGTCTGCATAACCAACCTAGAAGTGTTTAAGAACGATGCAAAACATTTACACAGCCCTTAAACTACAGGGACAAGCCCAGTAGCCCAAAAACTTAGTAAGCCCTGTTCTAAGGAACATTAGGTTGACACCTAACACAAATTTACACCTGTACAATAATTATCTACCTTTTGCACCATTAACAAAGCTGGCCTTGCTAAATGATTCTCCTTGCAGACAGACAAACAGCCATTAGATCAAACCAATATTTTCCCAACTAGTTCTCACAAATGGATTAACATGACAATGGGAACATCTTTTATTTACAATTGATTGATGACCCAAGGATTTATTGTTTTGCCTTTCTCAGTACTCTGCTATTATTTCTGTTTTACAGTAAACTGAAGAGTATGCAGAATCGTTTTTAAATTATTTTTTACATATCAGCACTTACAAAAAAACTAATGCATTTTGGTGATAAATGTCAAATCATCATATGCAATAAATCTAGCAATTTAGATTTTAATTGAAATAGGGAAAGACTGGTTTGCATAAAGATGGACAAAAAACATCCTCAAACTTTTAAACCCTCTTTGTTCACTGTATCCAGGTAAGTTATACCGTTTAAAATGTTATGGCACAATGATATTTAAGTTGTTTATACTTTTTTATACATACCATTCACTCTCATACAAACTGTCTTTGAATCATTATATTACTCATACTTGATTTCTCATCCAAATTGCATTTCTATTGTTTAAAGGCACACCATAAAGATTGATGCAATTATTTCTTGTTTGAATGCATTATCATGAACAAAATAAGTATCTTGTTTGAATGCATTATCATGAACAAAATAAGTATCTTGTTTGAATGCATTATCATGAACAAAATAAGTATCTTGTTTGAATGCATTATCATGAACAAAATAAGTATAAGATTTGTGTAAAGATTATAAAGATAAAATAAGGTAACTATGTATGTAAAATAAGAACTGTATAAAACAGAAACAAGTAATTTTGTCTTTTAAAAAGGAACATTAGTAATTTTGCTTTTCAAAAGTAACTGCATAAAAAGAAACAAGTACTTAATATTTGTCTTTAACAAAAGAACTGCATAAAAAGAAACAAGTAATTTTGCTTTTTAAAAGGAACTGCATAGAAAGAAACAAGTAATTTTGTGTTTAAAAAGGAACTGCATAAAAAGAAAAAAAGTATTTTTTTTGTCTTTAAAAAGAACTACATATACAGAAATAAATGGTTTTGTCTGTAAAAATAACTGTTAAAAAACCCAAGTAATTTTGTCCATAAAAAACTGCATAAAAAGAAACAAGTATTTTTGTCATTAAAAAGAACTGCATAAAAAGAAATCCATAGCTATATATGTATGTAAAAAAACTGCATATAAAGAAGAATGTAGGCAAAATTTGTATGTGAAAAAGAACAGCATCAAAAGTACAGTATGTGAGCTAATATGTGATGGCATACAGTGTTGTATGTTCAGAAGTTCAATATTATTCAACAGTGAATTCCTGATATTGGCAGAGCAAGGCATCACCAATAGGACTGCATGGATGGATGCTGGTCTTCACAATTCTTATTCCTTAGGCTAGTATATGACTGTAGTTCACGGAACATTTTCATCTTTGGAAATAATTGGAAATATTAGTAGCTAAATGTTAATAAACTGACAGCTTGGAATAATTAATTTATATATACCATTGTATGCTGAGATTAATTGCATAAGAATAACTTTGTAAGAGCGCCATTTCAAGTTCACCAGTCTGAATTGTATAAGAATTTTCTAGCTAACAACATTCTTGCCATGTCCTGTTATTTTAAATTCGTAACATTTATTTCAGGGATATTGTTATTGGAATACATATTTTCATTTTGAAAAAGTAAACAACATAAGTTGAAGTATATAAAGTGTAGATAAATAGAACAATTCTGAAAAAAATCAGAGTCTTTAGGAGTATTCGGACAGAACATTTAAAAGAAAATTGTGACATTAAGAGGACCAGAATCACAAACTGTGTGGAATTAATCGCCAAAATTGTCTTGCAAACGGGAGACTTGATCTGACATTGTGAATTCTTAAATTGGAATGGGATATTTTGTGGCTTAATTGTAATACAAGGAGAACATATTCACCAAGCATTGTTTTTAATTTTTAAGCAGAAACCAGACAATAAAAACAGTCACTGGTAATTGGAGAAGAGATCTAGTTGTTACAATCTAGTTAAACTTTAAAAATCTGGAATAGTTTAACATGATGAATCCAGATAGTTATCAAGAAACGTGACTCTTATATTGTTGGACAAACCAGGGATATTTTATCACCACTTGAACAGGTAATGTGTGTGTTCACTCTTAATTAATACCTGCTGGTAACCAGTGGTACCCTAATTTCCGTGTCAGAAACCTTGCTGGTCTGTTTGATGGACATTTAATGACTTTTAATAATTGAATATCTGGTCGTAAAGTCTCTTTCCCCATTCATTATATCTTTTTCATTCTTTCAAACATGTTAGTTTTTCTGTTTATGCCATAATAATGACATCAAAATGTTATAAGAAAAGCCATACTTATGTGGAAAACTACAGACAAAAAAAAACACTAACCTACGCCACTCTCAACATTTACTAAATTTCTCTGGCATGTATTGGCCTCTAATCGCCAATAAAATGATGAGACTGAAAACTGGTTATGAACCTGTACATTTAATTAAACATAATTAATCCAAAGTTGGTGTGACCCAGATAAAAACTGCAGATTAACGATCTGTCGGATAAGCAATTATTAGAAAATAATTAGACAATGACAGCTTTGCAAAGTATTGATTACTTAAAATATTTAGCTGTAAAAATGGCAATGTCAGTTACACGTTACCAACAAGTTGCATCATTTAGTATATTTGTATGTTGAATTATTGTTAATAAATGTTACTGTACTTTTTAATAAAACAACATTATGCATGAAAAAAAATCATAAATGTATTCGTATCATAGCACATTTTTATATAAATCATGTTTAATTAACATGTGTAAATATTACGCAATCCACATGAATTCTAAAAGGCCATCCGTCTCAACTTTAATTTAACATTCTGTTTGAAGTATTTTCTGTTATTTCCATTTTCACTTTTATTTGAGATTTACTGTGTAATATCAATGGTAATAAGAATAAGATACCATTCAGTAGAGAACTAAAATAATGATCTGGAGAGTTCCAAGGGAATACCAACCATACTCAAGGGGATAATAAGTTTTATATCTTTTTACTTTTACCGACTAACAAGCAGGTGCAAACATGATGGCCCAGAATCGCTCACCTGAGATATGTGGAGAAAAACACTGCTATAAATAAGTGACTGTCCGGTAGTACGCTCAATTAACATGTAGTAGGTCATTAGTCGGTGCCCTGGGAGGGTGCAGACTATATTTGATATTGTCCAACATATAGCATTACTCTCAGAGACCAGTTAATAAATTGATGAATAATAATGCTGTTGATATTTCCACATTTCACCATAAAATGTGAAAGACTGTGTTTTCAATGAATATAACTAATTGATAAAGAAGTCTAAAACTATATGAGCCCCATATATTGTTTATCTGAGAATATTGATTTTTAATGAATAGCTGAAAGAGATTGACTTTTGTACAATGGTCTTGTTTAAAATAAAAGTTGGATAAAATTACCAGTGTAATTCTACGAACTTAAAGAAAAATAGATAGAATAGAAATAAAGTCTATAAAAAGAACAGATATTACCTTAGATTTCGTGACTATTTAGCAGATTTTAATTCATAATTCATAGAGTATAAAATATATTCTCTTGCAATTAAAAATAGACAATTTAATTCCAGTTTAATTAAGTGATTTTAACAATATGGAATTTTAGCTCTGCATAAAACTTTTTATTTTACAATTAAACAAAAAATATAGAGTGGTAAAGTTGCTTAGAATTTACTGCAGATCCAGCAGGTATTTATGTAGTTGTTGTATCTTATACATAGCTTAGAAGAGGAAAAAAAGAATATTTCAGAAAGATTTTTAAATGTTAAAAAGCAAGTCAGCCATTTTTTGTTGTTGTAGGTCAATTGTGCATGACACCTAATAATATTTTTGTACATGTCACTCAAGGAAACTTTATGTGAAGTTTTAATGAATTTGACTCAGAAATTTTAGAGGAGATGCTTTTTAAGCAAACTAGAGGAAGTCAGCTATCTTGTGTTGGTGTTGTAAGGCCAATCTCTATGTCTTTAAGTATTTGTGTAAAAAGGTTCCCATAGGTAGCCTCTTGTGAAATTCCATTAAATTTGGCCTGATGGTTTCATAGAAAATGTCTTGCAATTGTTGATGCTGGACAGACAGATGGACGGCGATCAATATAACACACTTTGAGCACTTAATATGCTCAGGTGAGCTAAAAAAGAAGTATGCCTCATGTGTTACAGTATCATATTCATTTGTGTCTGATTTACCCTTGTTTATGTTTTAAAAAATGTCAAAGTTTACGTGTTTTTTTTATCTGCTGCCAATTTTATGTTTAGTACACCCCATTTGAATTCTATTTTCTGCAAAGCAGACAGTTACAGACACATCACTTAACCTTTATCGTATGGCATTTCCAGACAATGAAAGCATCTTTGCAAATGTTTATGTAATTAATCGTTCCATTTCACATGTTTAACTCCATAAACCAGTTTTCCACAAACAAAATACTCAAAATGCATGTTTAAGCATCATTTCAATTCTTCCTGAGTTTTCAAAATTCACATTAAGAACTTGTCAATTTTGACCACAATTTAAGTTCACTTGGCAAGCAAAAACAAGCTGACCTTTATAGCTAGCAGTTGAAGAAAAATATTGCCAATATTTATCTTAAAAAAGCAGCTTTCCTTATGTGAGTGTCACACTCTTGAATTAAGTGACTGCATCAGGTGTAAACCAGCTAACAGGTCATGTCAAGCAAGTTCTCACTATTTTCCTGGATATTGTTCCTTAGCTAAAGAAGAATCATGTTGCTACTAACTTAGCATTTCCTGGATGTGTTACTGTTTAAACCAGCTGGCACTTAGTGCTAAGTGAGTTCGTGTCAAGAAAATTCAAACAATTTTCCTATAGATTTTAAACCTTAGATAAACACATATTATGTTGTTACCAACTAAGCATTGTCAGTATGTGTTACTGTCTAAACCAGCTTGCCCTTAGTGCTTTCAGGTCATGTAAAGAAAGTTCTATTTTCCTGGATATTGTACCTCAGCTTAAAGGGACTATACACCAGATTGGCACCCAAAAAAGTTTTTCTATAACGAATCTCAGGACAATTATTGAATAAAATGTTTATGCTTTGATAGCATAATTGTAAAAAATAATAATGTAAAACGAACATCGAGTTGGAGACCGGGTTCGAACCGGTGTCGCCAAAATTGCAATCAAGTGTTGTTATCATCCATTGTGCTTGAAGTTCAAGGCTTACCCTTAATGTTTAGAATGTTTAAGCTACATACCTAACTTGGTAATATCACATGATAATATCGACTAGCCAATCACGCATAAGGAATAAATTCTACTAGGTAGACATACCTAGTTATCTTTTTTAATAAAAAAAATACGAAAATAAATTAGTTGTAAACTATGTGGTACTAAATCAGTTAGTAAGTTTCAATGCATTGTACACATTGATACCAAGTTTATGTCAGTTTTCGACAATTTTCTTTTCTTTCTTTTTTTGCTATTTCATCATACAGAGTACAGCCCCTTTAACACATATAATCTTGTTACAAACTCATCTCCTTTCAGGTATTTCAACATCCTTAGATAATAAACTCTTGTTTTTCTATCTATCAGCGTCAGTCCCATCACCATGAGATCATGTACCTTGTTATTTAATTGGTGTTGCTCATAAAAATGGAAGTGCAATTAAACAATTGCTGCTCCTGCAAACAAAATATTTCACATTTCAAGGACTCTGATCCATATCTGTAATTGAACAAAATAGAATGGTATCTCTTCCAAAATGTTGGGATTTTATGGTGATATTGTTAAAAGAAAGTCAAATGTTGCTGTGACTATCTTTAGAGCACAAACACTGACATTTTATAACTTTCATTCCAATAAAAAGATATTATGAAATTGAATAAATCTATAATTAGAAACAGGTTTTTTTTATATCACATCACTTCATTTTGATTTTGACAGAATTCCTATAATTTAAAGCTACCCATCATTCAATTTAAAGACCACTACGAGGAGTCTTAAGGAGTAGGGTCTTGGAAATAGAATTGTCTCCATTCCATTGAGAAGGCAATGACAGTGTTGTAGTTATCATTTCTGGCCATGAAACAGGCTTCTCTGAATTCTATCAGAGGCTTCTATTTTCATAATTGGTATATCTATTATTCAATAATGAATCTATATAAAGTCTCAGGTCACTTTGTGAGTTATACTAGGTAAATTATCACCCTTAATGTCATGTGGCCCTTAATTAAATGCATACTATTCTTTTTCAAGCCAATGATGCCAATTCTTGAAATGTTTCACCATATTTTTCTTCATGGAAATGGATAAACTACATTCCTCTTTGTAGATGTAATGAATGCTTTTGATATCATCACTCCATCCAAACAGCTCATTTGTTCAACATGCATCAATGCTCTGAAGAAATTTAAGGTTTTGATTATTTACTCATCAATCAAAGTCTAAAAATGCCAACTATTGGCGTATTAACTTAATTCGTCATGTCTTTAAGTCAATGCAGTTTATTTTAAGTGAGATTAGAATCTTTAAAACTTATTGCTTTTAGTGTTTTGCAGGGAAAAACTTAAGATTACAAATGTCTCAGTCAAATGGAATATATATTGTCAATAAGTTTGTTGGCTTCCTGCATGATTTATGTAGAAGCAGTTGGAAGTACAAAATACATTAAAAATATACAGCCTCCATGGCCTAGTGGTTAAGGCATCTGCCTAAGTAAAGGGAAGTCAAAAGTTTGTACCCCACTAGAGGCATCTTCTGATATGGCCAATTGCAGTTCCAGCAACCATCTTTATGTGTGACTGTTTAAACCAGTTAGCCCTTACATAGTATTCAGGTGATGTAAAGATATTTAAACTATTTTCCAGGACTTATGTTCCTTAGCTAAACACATGTTATGATGTCATCAACCAAGCATTTCCTGTATGTGTTACTGTTCAAACCAGCTGGCCCTTTGTGCTAACAGGTCATGTAAACCAGCTGGCCCTTTGTGCTAACAGGTCATGTAAACCAGCTGGCTGGCCCTTAGTGCTTACAGGTCATGTAAACCAGCGGGCCCTTAGTGCTTACAGAGCATGTAAACCAGCTGGCCCTTAGTGCTAACAGGTCATGTAAACCAGCTGGCCCTTAGTGCTAACAGGTCATGTAAACCAGCTGGCCCTTAGTGCTTACAGGTCATGTAAACCAGCTGGCCCTTAGTGCTTACAGGTCATGTAAACCAGCTGGCCCTTAGTGCTTACAGGTCATGTAAACCAGCTGGCCCTTAGTGCTTACAGG